>NC_079435.1:44854127-44856627 GCF_903798145.1 Danio aesculapii
ACAACTTTAACAACAATGGTATTGTTTAAAAAAAACAGGCACTTTTAAATTACTTTTCAAAAACTAGCATTTTCTGGTCTCTGTGTGTGTCTGGAATGTGTTGAATGAGCAATCTCTTACAGTAACGCATCCTACATTTTCAGCCGTTAACAGAATGATGAACAGATCTGTATGAAGTCAGAGGGTTATTACAGTTCACTTCATTAACAGAACAAAGTGAGAGCTCCATTGTGCAGAGGGAGGTTTTATGAGAAAGGATATTCAACAGAAGAATAATGTGAGATTCAGCCACAAATTGAGCTTGACTGCTGCCGTGGATGTAGCTCTGAAAAAGACAGAAAGAAGAAAAAATAAGATGACAAACAAGCAGACAATAGACATTTCAAGCCTTACTTTCACAGTGCCATATCACTGTATCCTTTTATACCACAGCTCTTTCATAAGTACACTTTATTATGTTTATCATACGGCATAAACACAAACCACACACAGAATAACACTATAAAAAATAAAATCATAATGTTTAGAAGGGAAAAGGTCAGAGAGAAAACAGTAAAGAGACAAGAAAAAAATCCATAAGGTCAAAGCAGACGAATGCCAGGATAAAGAGATAATCTATAGATTAAAATCAAAAGAAAACTTCAATGTGTCAATGAAAAGAGCGCTCACGCACTCAAACATCAAGTCGTATTGACATCTGCTCTATAGAGTAAAAACCACTCAAAATCCAGCCGAACAAAAACATCTTTCCTCTATGGCAGATATAGTGAAGAGTGGATGAACATTCAATGAAAGACTTTCAAGCCTTGAAAGCTTTCTAAAATGTCCTCAACTTTATGATTTGACAGATGAAATCTGACAGAAAATACTTTTAAAGAGACAGTTTATTCAATATATATATATATATATATATATATATATATATATATATATATATACACATATATGTGTATGTGTGTGTGTATATATATATATATATATATATATATATATATATATATATATATATATATATATATATATATATATTTATATATATATATATATATATGCATACACACACAACAGTTCTGTCTGATTTTAGAATCTGATTGGCAGATAGCCGTGCAAAGTCCTGCAAATAACAGCACTTGTACCGCCTCTTCACCCTTTACCCTTGTGTATTACTCCACCCGCATACAGCGACAAGCAGAGGACACTCTACAGTTTGACAAATATTGCTGCTGCTGGACAACAATTTTAAAATATTTGAAAATTTGGAGCATCGGATTCAATGCATCGGCCACCATCAGCCTGTCGGAGCAGACCAAAGAAAGTGATAGTTGATATTCCACCACAAAATGGCGACAGAGACCGCATAATAAGTCCTTAGGCGAGAAAAGCAGCAGTGTAAGTTTTTCAGTGTAATTTTCAAGCTACAGCTGAACGAATCGTTATAAATCAGGTAAGTGATATTCTGAGTTGATCTCTCTCTTTTGTATTGTGTAGTGTTGTATTTATACCACAGAAACTGGTAGTGTTTGCTTTGCTCTGGCTTTATTGGGGTTAATTATTGTGAAATACCAATTGCAACAGAGAAATACTGGGAAATCTCTGTAGACTGATGGCATTTCAGGCCGTTCAGCCTTATATTCATAAAATGTCAGCAAAATCACTTGTTTTGTCATCCCTTTAGATATTGAATTATTCAAATACTAGCTCTAAAATGATATTTGTGAACTGGCAACTGTTTCTGCTGTTCTGAGGTCAGCTGCAGATGTGAATGAATGGTGGAAGAAAGTAGTTCCTCGTACAAAAGTATTTTTGAGACTCTCTGTTTGATTTTCTTTTTTATACACACGATTATGCCGTTGAACTGTTGAATAAACACAATATCACACTCTGTAATATGGCTGTATATCGTTACTAGTGGGACACTAAGGCCTGCTGCATTCTGTTTTCAGTTTTTTTTACTGAACATATCATTTACCGAACTGTACCGAAACAGTGACCCTAAAACTGAAATGCGAGGAGTCTGTATTGCTGTACCCCTAATATATATATATATACTGTGTATATATATATATATATATATATATATATATATATATATATATATATATATATATATATACACACACACATACAGTATATATACAGTGCAGAAATTTTCAGTTAATGCACTTATTGGAGATGAAATTAAATGGTTAATGCATGAGCATGGGATATTAAACCATCAATTTCTCTGCCACACTTTTTCATTAAATGAGCATGCAAGGCAATGCGTATGTATAAATCTGCATAAATGCATACATATGTATATACCTGTAGCTGTATATGTAAATTGCTTTAATGTATATCTTTTCAGTATGTGAGAGCCAACACTTCCATGGCAACTTCCACAACAGTAATTTCAACTGGTAAATTATATTACATTTATTTTTTTTGTTTTTCCTCTGGAACACAAAATGGACATTTCTGCACAAAGTACATTATGCTTCATAATGCAAGTAATGATAAC
>NC_079435.1:45161627-45304127 GCF_903798145.1 Danio aesculapii
AAGTAGATCCAACTAGTAGAGTTTTAAATGATGTCTTAATATTATCTCTCGAACAAAATATGTATTTAAAAAATAAAAAAATGCAAATGTGTGCTGGGGTTTGCTGACCCCAGAGGTCGCCAAGTGCAAATAAAAAATCTGTTTTCTATAGTTTATAATGAGAATGAATTATGAACGCATTGTCAGCAAAAGAGAATCATCTCTAAATAAGTGTTTTCCTGCATATTTTCATTAAAAAATAACAGTTTTTATAAACAACTAAAACAAATTTTATGACATCTATTTTTTATGGTTCAAATAAGTCAATAATTAATAAACAAAGATGCTTAGTATAACAACAACAACAACAACAATAATAACAACAACAACAACAACAACAACAATAATAATAATAATAATAATTATTATTATTATTATTATTATTATTATTATATTTATTGTCATTAATTATCATCATTTTTATAATTATTATTTAAAATTATTATTATTATTATTATTATTATTATTATTATTATTATATATTTTTTAATTTTAATTTAAATTTTAATTTTTATTATTTAAAATTATAATAATAATTATGAAAAAAATAGCTATTATTATTATTATACAATAATGTTGTATTTTCAATTACAACTTTGACAAATAATAATAATAATAATAATAATAATAATAATAATAATAATAATAATAATAATAATAATAATAACAATAATAACAATAATAATAATAATAATAATAATAGCAATAATAATAAAAATATTAATATAGTTATTTTAATTATATTTCTTTTAATATAGAAACTAATAATAACATGTTAAAATAAAAATAACATAATATTTAACTTAACTTAAAATAACATAACATTTCAAATTCCCCCCGTTTAATCTCAACATAAAAAAACATATATATATATATATATATATATATATATATATATATATATATATATATATATATATATATATATATATATATATATATATATATATATATATATATATATATATATATATATATATTTCTTTCTTAAGAGCCCAAACACTCATCAATCATTTCATTAATGCAGTCATGCTACCAACCAGTTCATTCAGCCATTAAGAAACATATTCATTGTTCACAAACTTTTGCCAGCAGGACGGCCACACTATATGGGATTATGAGAATGCTATCAAGCGCTTCTGTTTGTACGCAATCCTTGGCCTGCTATCAGTTACTTCCATTGTTTTCTGTGCGAACAGGATTACTGTTATGATAAACAGCCTTGTCACTTCATTCCTTCTGAGCTATTCATAAAGCTCTACCTCTCTTTCTTTACCTAATGTGCACGCACACACACAAACACAACTCCCATTCACAAATATCCAACAGCAGCATCTGTTGTAAAGGCCACCCATATTTTGAATGCTCCACATGCAGAAATAATAAACAACAACAGTATCACTGCTGAAAAGGACAGATTTGATGATCTGTAATTGTTTGTCACTTTTTTTTCGTTTTGTAAGTAAATTACATGGGGTTATTATATTGTTATAGCGAGGATGGGATATTCTGACCTACAATTATTCTTAAAAAAACAATAGTGGTAAGTCTTGATTTAAATTCAAAATTCCTCAAATGAAGCAAGCAAACAAAGAAATAAATAAATGCCGGGTAAATAGGAACTCTATGATTAATAATCACAGTAATCACAGTGGGGTAAAGAATGATGCTCTGCAATTGACTATCCAGAACTAAGAATCATTATTCAGTGCAGCATGAAGTAAACTCTGAGGTGTTTATGTATTGTTATGTGAGGATGTGATACTCTGGCTAAAACAGTAATATAGCAGGTTAAATGTAAAATAAAATATCCAAACAAACACATGAATATATTTGAAATCTATTATAAATAAAGTCAGCAGTTTCAATGGTAGAATAGATATTGCATGCTCAGTAACTGTTAAAACCTAAATTACATTTGTTATCTAGCATTAGGCAAATTGTGTTATGTTTCAGTACGGATATAATATAATATATATATATATATATATATATATATATATATATATATATATATATATATATATATATATATATATATATATATATATATATATATATATATATATATATATATATATATATATATATATATATATATATATATATATATATATATATATATTAATATAGATATGATTTTCTGACCTACAAGGATGCAAAAAGTAGGGGATGTGGGGTTATTTTATAACAAAAATGCTATTTGTTTGTAAACGGCAATTTTATGATAAATAACGACTTTAATAATAGTGAGAATTAATATTCTCAGTAATTATTTTCTATAACTACAACCTCAAAAGTTGGGACAGTATGGGAAAGGCAAATAAAAGAAGAAAGAAGGTATTTACAAATTTACTTTGACTTATAATTCATTGCAGACATTATGAACACAAACTATTTCATGTTTTGTCTGGTCAGCGTCATTTCATTTGTAACTTTGCATCCTTTTCTGTCATTCAAACCTGCAACACATTCCAAAAAAGTTGTGAAAGAAGCGGTTTAGGGCTAGTAATCTGATAAATTGGTCGAATAATGATGTGATTTGAAACAGGTGATGTCAACAGGTGATTGTAATTATGATTAGGTACAAAAGCAGCATCCAAAAAAGGTGTAGTTCTTCAGGAGCAAAGACGGGCTGAGGATTGCCAGTTTTCTGACAAATATGTGAGAAAATTATTGAAATGTTTAAAAACAACATTCCACAAAGAAAACAGGAGAACATTTGGATATTTCACCTTCAACACTGCACTGGATACGTGATGGACGGGTGGGAGAAGTGGCGCGTCCTGTGCCTGGCTGCTCTGTCTCTGGAGGATATTGAAGACATTTACCTATTCGGAACTTTGATAACAGGGTTTCTGCTGATGGGCTTATGCGGGGCCCTGGCGTATCGACGAATGATGAAAGCGGTCAGTGCTGCTCAAAACCCCACCAGGCTGGCCGGCTTGATTGAAGCGCTGATGGGCAGGCTTGCTAATAATCAGACTGCAATATTAGATCGCAAACTGGAAAACATCGGGGTGAAGTTAGCAGCTTTGCAACAAAATTTGGCCAGATCTGGAGACATGTGATGGACATTAAATATCTGTGAAATTGGCAGGTATTGACCTAAAGTTGAAGTATCTTTCCACTCTTTCGGCTTCCCTGTGTTTTCTTTTCTCCTGCCAGACGGCCTCGGCTGGAGGAAAACAACTTCTCCCGGATAGCAAGATAAGGAGACGCTCTGAAATTCCTGCTCCCCGTCAAGGACACCTGTTGGACTATACAGGCTTACGCACACACACACACAGATACATAGCACGACACTTCCTGGCCCCAATCCAACGCCTTCGTATGCTTTCACCCACTGGAGGGGGTGAGCAGGTCTGCGACCAGCGCCTCCATGGCTGCAGGACCTGATGGCTGCCCGCCCTTACCGGACTATTTCCACACCCCCTGTTCCCATCCCCTGTGGCAATGTTATGTCTTGTCGGTGTGTTTTTGTGCTAGATTGCTGGGGCTTTTTCTTATCCCTGATCTCACGGTGCTCTAACTTAAGAGCAAGGTGAGAGGGACTTTTTTTTTGCCTCTTTTTCCTGACTATCTTATTTCCTGTTCCACCTCCCGTGACCTGTCTTCCCTGGAGTTGTGATGTCTGTGCACGGTCGGGGGGTTCCATTTACCTGCATTTCGTTGCCTTGTACTTGTACATGTGTGATGACAATAAATTGAATCTAATCTAAAAAAAAAAAAAAACATAATTAAAAGTTTGAAGGAGTCTGGAGGAATTTCAGTGGGTAAAGGACAAGGGCGCACCTTGATCTCCTATCCCTCAGGTAGCACTGCATCAAGAATGGTTATATGTCTATAAGCGATACCATCACATGGGCTTAGGACTACTTTGAAAACAAAAAAAAAAACATTGTCAATTACCAAAATACATAGTTACATCCACAAATACCAGTTAAAACTGTATTGTGCCAAAAGGAAGCCCTATGTTAACAGTGTCCAGAAGTGTTGTTGACCAGCAACAAGTTTACTATACTGTACCAACAGATTTGGCATTATATGAGGTTATGATATTTTGATGTATTAATATGCCAGAAAAAAAAAAAAAAAAAGTTTAAATCTGCATGTAAAAATAAGCAAAAATAAGCTAATTAATTTTTTAAAATCAAGAATACGAACATGTAAATTGCTAAAATTGGTAAATATGAACTTTCTAAAAACAAGCAATTTAAAAGAGACACACATTTGTGTCCTCTTAGCTTAGCTGCTGATTATTCATTTATTAGCGTGTTTGCTTTATTTTCAGTGTATTTTCTTACTTACCTCTCTATATTTTTGAACTCTTTCATGATAAGAGGCAAGACAGAGTGTGAGAGAAAGACCTAACGGAGATGCCTCGTCTTGTCCTGATTCATTTTTCATAGGCTATTGATCATTATTTTTACACTTTTCTGGATAAGAATTTGCATAATTATTCAAATGTTTGCTGGTGCTGTAGGTTAGAAGAGGAAAAAATAAAGATTAGCTTTGAGGGAGAGTCTGTTTTTTTTCACAGTGGAGAAGAAGTAGAGGAGGAGGGTCTGAAGGTTGTGTACAGTTATTCATGTGTCAGCGTGCAATCGTTGGAATTGATTTATGTATTTGTGTTTTTTTTTTTTTTTTTTTTTTTTTTTTTTTTTGAAGGAGCTGAGGCATGATGGGATTGGACTGCTGTAGCTAATTCATTTCATCTGTACCGAACTGCAGAGAGAGAGAGAGAGAGAGAGAGAGAGAGAGAGAGAGAGAGGAGGGGGGAGGCTTTATCACTGTAGCTTAACTTTTGAGTTAGCAAATGTATATTATGGAGAGAGGCAGAGGGAGAGAGTAATGGAGCAAATAATATTCAAGCTAATTGAAGGGATTTTATTTTATTTTTTGGTTGATGGATTGGTAAAGTCAGATTCTTAACCTGTAAAATGTATCTGGTGAAGCTCGCTGACCAAAGTGATCTTGCTGTTGATCTTGATAAGATACATACAAAATCCATTAGGCTAGTAACTGCATGCTAATCAGTTCAGTAATGGGAAAGCGATTTTATCCGACATTCCATAAAATGTGCATCATAAAGCTTATATTTACATAGTGTTATATTAGATATTGATATTTAAAAAGATACTTAAAAAAAAAGATGTTTATTTGTATTCAGTGATGCATTGAACAAAAAGGTCCGTAAAGGTTTTTATTGATAACTGATTATTATTAATTCATTCATTCATTCATTTTCTTTCGGCTAAGTCGCTTTATTAATCAGGGATCACCACAGCGAAATGGACTGCCAACTTATCTAGCATATGTATTACACAGCGGATGCCCTTCCAGCTGCAATCAATCAATCAATCAATCAATCAATCATTCCAACCAACCAATAAACCAACCAACCATATAACCAACCAACTAATCAACCAACCATACAACTAACCAACCAGCCAAACAACCAAGTAATTAACCAACCAACCAAACAACCAACCAATCAACCAACCATACAACCATACAACCATACAACCAACCAACCAACCAACCAACAAACCAATCAACCAACCATACATGCAACCAACCAATCAACCAATCAATTAATCAATCAATCAATCAATCAATCAATCAATCAATCAATCAATCCTCCAACCAACCAATCAACCAACCATATAACCAACCAACTAATCAACCAACCCTACAACCAATCAACCAACCATACAACTAACCAACCAACCAAACAACCAACCAAACAACCAACCCAGCAATCAGTCAATCAGATCCTGAATGACAGTTGCAGTTGTACTTGATATGATTTGACAAACATTGGAAACCAATTGTAAAATAATCTAGTGCATAAAAGTGCATCTTTTTTCAAGATATATTTAGTACCTGATTTTATGTAGCAGTTTTACAGTGAAAATACCACTTTAATATCCTTATTAACACTATTGAACTTAAAAAGAGTATAGCACATTTATTTAGTAAAAAAATGTTGACCAAAGGAGCATCAGAAGGGTTCATAATATTCTTTTTTTTTTTTTTTTTGTCCAATACATTATCACTGTAGCTAATTAATGTGTGAAAATCACACTCACAGACATCATCTGGACCTCTCATTGCAAAGACTGGCATTGCATATGTCATGCAAATTGACTTGTAATTACCGCCTATGATTTAAAAGGTCAGTGGCAATGAGGTCAAAGTGGAAATTGCTTGAACACTGTATTCAACAGACACTGTGCGCCACTTGAGTTCAGTGCACTTCTGACACAAGTCATGCAAAAGCCCCAGCTTGCAAATTACTAGTCTGTGCAGTCAAATTACCATGCATAACTACAGTATAACGCAACTTTGCCATTGTTCTCACTCAACTAACTCCACTGAAGCTGAATAATGTAACACCATGTGTCCAGTTTCAGAATGTGAAGGCCTGCTTCCAAGTGGTGCTACCAAATCAATTAAAAGAGGCAGTTTTCAGCAAAACATCCTGATAATGTCAGCTTCAAGGTAACCGAGATGATGTTGTGTGCAGTTCGTTTCAATAAAACGTCACCCATAGAACGTAAAACCCAGTCTATGCGCTTTCCAAACCTCACATCAGCCTCCAAATTCTGCAGAAACATTTGCGATGAAACTAGCGAATACTGAATATATTGAATGCTGCTATTGACCGTATCCTCTGGTTAAACTGAAAAAGGCCTTCACCTGACACCATAGTGGGTTGGTGTATTATCTTTGAACAAGTGTAGTGTATGTAATGCTTCTGTGAAAGCATATTTTTGGGGAAAATAAACAAGAAAATCCTTTGAAGGATGCTAGATTAGTGGAAAACAGTACTTGGACTGAGTGAGTGCTGGACTGGGGAGGTTTAGACTGAATGTGTAGTGAATGTTTATCTCCTGCTTGTGCATGAGGAAGATGAGACGCTTTTCTGCATGCTTCGTTCTGCCTCTCTTTGATTAGATGGAGCCCTGAGCTCTTCCTAGCACTCCTTTCCCAAACGCCGCATATTCCACAAAGCCATTTTACATTTTTAATGAAATTAAAAACATGTAAAGAGAGCACTGTTTCTTTCACTGTCTGCCGCTCACAACTACTTTGCTCACTAATCCGCTGCTGCATTTCCCTGCTCTCTGTCTTTCCTTTTCCTTTGCTTTCTCAAGTGTAAAATCTTTTCTCTCTCTCTCTCTCTCTCTCTCTCTCTCTCTCTTGGCTGTAGCTACAGTAGCTCTTGTTCAGAACCGTCAGAAATGCTTTTTTAACACTGGAGATTTTTATTTATTTATTTTATATTATTCATTTTTTTTACAAATAAGTACCAAAGTAATTTTGTATTACTCTGTCTAGATTTTTCTAGCATGTTTATGATTAAACTATGGTTAAAAAAGCTTTTTGGAATTTGTAAAACTTGGTAAAAATTTACTTTAACATAATAATACTGTATTTTGGTTCAATGCAGCCTTGGTGAAAATATCACTTTCATTATTATATATTATGACTTACCTATATTGAACTGTTGAGTTGTAATATGTGTAAATAAGAAAGAAACATTGGAATAGCTAAATTACAATGACAATTATTAAATTAAAGTGACAATATTTACATGCTATTGTAGTCAAACTGTGTATCTGCTTTGGGCTTGAATACTCAATGTAAAAAAATAAAAATAAAATAAAATAAAATAAAATAAAATAAAATAAAATAAAATAAAATAAAATAAAATAAAATAAAATAAAATAAAATAAAATAAAATAAAATAAAATTAAATATTAAAATAATAAAAAAAAATAAAATAAAAAAAAATAAAATAAAATAAAATATTAAAATAATAATAAAATAAAATAAAATAAAATAAAATAAAATAAAATAAAATAAAATAAAATAAAAAATTAATAAAAAAATAAATAAATAAAATAATTGACCAATCTTCTAGAAATGAAGTTTTTTTTTTTTTTACTAATTTTGGAAGCACACACACATAGTAAACACAACAAATACTTTATTAGCAATCACACTAATCATCCAATCAGAATAAAATAGAATTTTCATAAATAACCAAGCTCATCCTACATCGGTCATCTCATCGACTTTGCATCCCTCCTCCACCCCAACTCCACCTTTAACCAGATTCATACTTAGCATGGAGAGAGGGTGCTTTCTAGGATCAGGATAGATGTTGAGCTTAAATTTCTCTTTGTGTCTCTTGATGGAGAGAATACCCTGAGCTCAGACGACACTCCTTCCTCAGAGCCCTTTCCCTGGAAAGCACACCAAATATGCTTATTTTTTATCTGTTTTCTATGTGTAGGTGTGATCTCTTGAAGCACATTTGTGTTGTCAAGTACTGATGTTGGACGTGACTTGCAATCTCTGCTTAATCCCAAACATGTTCAGTTGGGTTGAGGTCAGGACTCTAGACCTTTGCTCTTTATGAACCTTGTTTTATTTACTGGTGTGCAGTCATGTAGGAACAGGAAGGGCTCATACCAAAACAGTTCTCACAAATTTGAGAGCATGAAATTGTCCAAAATTTATTGGTATGCTGAAGCATTAGGAGTTCCTTTCCCCTGAAAAACAACCCCCGATGCATAATCTGATGGATAAAAAAAAATGCCACAAATAGATTTATTGCACAGCTGGTTTGACCAGGGATGTGACACTGACAATAGAGGTGATGCAGGGTTTTATTGACAGGATGGTCAGGCAAGCAATGATCAACACAGAAGTGTTGGAGCAGTGAGTAGCCCATTCGCCTCACAGGAAGAAGGTCGCTGGTTCGAGCCTTGGCTGTGTCAGTAAGCGTTTCTGTGTGGAGTTTGCATGTTCTCCCCGTGTTGGCGTGGGCTTCCTCTGGGTGCTTCAGTTTCCCCCACAAGTCCAAAGACATGTGGTATAGGTGAATTGGGTAGGCTAAAAGTGTCCGTAGTGTATGTGTGTATATGGAATTTTCCCAGTACTAGGTTGCAGCTGGAAGGGCATTTGCTGCGTAAAACAAATGATGGATAAGTTGGCGGTTCATTCCACTGTGGTGACCCCAGTTTAATAAAGGGACAATGCCAGAAAAAAAAAATATTGAATGTTGCATTTCTTTTGGCGATCTGCCCTTAGCTTTCAAGTGATCTTGAACTATTGATTAGCTTGTTCATTTGTAGATTAAGGTCAGAGACATATGTATTTACTTGTTTTTGTGAATTGAATATAAAAACAAATGGTAACCGCATCCAACTTTTGTCATTTTTTACATTCTACAAACTCACCAGGGGATCTATTAACAGTATGCAGATGTGCTGAATTAGAACATCTGAAAAAACAGGTAATGTATTGTCTTAATCCTAAAGTAAGCACTTAAATGCATAAAAACCCTTTTTTCCTTTACATCCATGATGAATGCTCTTCTGACTCTGATAATACACTAATTTTTGTGTCGCCGATACCACAGATAAATGCACATCTGTATTGCTTATTAAAACTGCTCACCTTACATTGAGGTCATAAATAAAGGTCAAGTAAACGATTACTCTACAAGGCATAAACAGTTTACCCGTCCATTTTTAAGATGCATTTGATTATGTGATCTGCAGGAACTGATGTATGTGACTGCACTCAGAACAGTAACCTATACTTTAGAAGATGTGCGTGTTTTAAATGCTTTTGTGATCAATGTGCTTGCAAAGTGGCATGGAAATCAGAAATCCTGTCTTCTCTTCTGCTGTGTATGATTGGGGTGTACAGTCATGTGTAAAGAGCTCTCTCTCTCTCTCTCTCTCTTTCTCTCTCTCTCTCCCTCTCTTTGCCCTGTCCTTGCAGACTCGCTTGATGTGGAAATGACATGGCTGAGCTCTGTGGTTAGCGTGAGTGTGCTTTTTTAAGGACTGCATGGAAAAGAACGAAGAGAGATTTTTTTTAGGCAGAAAGGCATCACTTTTACCAGCCGGCTTGATGATATCTTACTGAAATGGCCCAGTGAGAGAGAAAGTGATACAGGGAAAAAATGCACTGGTTAGCTACATGCATGAGGGATGGATTAGGGAAAAAAAAGATTGTTTTTGCTAATTATGTTTATAGTATATAAATATGTATATAATATAAATATGTAGAATAAATGCTTTTACATACATGTTCATGTATGGCAGCACGATGGCTCAGTGGTTAGCATTGTCGCCTCTAAGCAAGGTTCGAGTCGCAGATTGACCGTTTTCATTTCTGTTAAGCATGTTAACATGAGCATGTTCGCTCAATGTTAGCGGGAAATGGACATTTTTAAAATTTCAGTATCGATTGGTAAATAATTCCAGTATTGTGACAACCCTAATATATATATATATATATATTATACAGCTAAAAGTGACATTTAAATTCTTAACTAGGTTAATTAGGTTAACTAGGCAGGGTAGGGTTTCCCTGGGATGGGTTGCAGCTGGAAGGGCATCCGCTGCGTAAAACATGTACTGAATAAGTTGGCGGTTCATTCCGCTGTGGCGACCCCGGATTAATAAAGGGACTAAGCTGAAAAGAAAATAATTGAATGAATGAGGCAGATTAGGGTAATTAGGCAAGTTATTGTATAACAATGGTTTGTTCGGTAGACTATATAAACATATATAGCTTAAAGGGGCTAATAATTTTGTCCCTAAAATGTTTTTTTTTAAATTAAAACAACAAAATATAATTAAAAATAACATTTATACTTGAAAACTAAGCCCATGAAGTAACAAAACAGAGACTCCATTATCTTAATACAACATTTTGTTGTGTCCTTACCATCGTTTTCATCCTGTCTCCTTCATTAAAAAGCTTGATGCCTGTTTTTCAAATGTAATTCTATTGACAAGATCAACATTGGATAATGCCTGTGGTATTTTCAGTGCACCTGAGTCATTTCAACCGCCAGTGTTTCTCCACAGCCAGAGAATAATCAGGACATGGTGTCACAGTCACCTAGTGTCACCCAGCATATGTCTGTGTGTGTGTGTGTGTGTGTGTGTGTGTGTGTGTGTGTGTGTGTGTGTGTGTGTGTGTGTGTGTGTGTGTGTGTGTGTGTGTGAGCAAGGAAAATGGAAATAGATGCACACATACACACATGCAGGCATCGTTGCTTGCCCATATTATGACAATGTGAGTGCCGAGGGGCAGGGAAAGCATAAACTAGCCTAGGTTGCTAACAGCCTCTTCAAAAGCCCTGCGGCACAATAGAATACTGTAACTAGCTGCCTCTATGCACCCACAATGGGGGGCTGATCCTTGTTTTTCACCTTTTCTGCACTCACACACACAGGTTTATGGAGCTGAGCTCTATTGGTGACATGCTGTCTCCACACACCTTGCTGAACTTTCCCACAGGAGAGAAAAACATGATTTTTACATGACTTCAGGAGAGAGTCAATCCGCCCACTGCTTTAATGGCGGAATTGCATGCCTTTACGTAATATCTATTACGTATACTACACTACTATACTGCTACGGACCACCATCAGCAGAGGATATATATGCATGTGTTCCATTATATCAAGTCAAGTTGTTTTTAAATGCTGTTTTATTGTTGAGAACAACCCTCATGTGTACCGCTCTATAAAAGACAAGTACCCACATTTTTCTCTCTTTCTCTCTCAGTTTCAGAGAGAGTGAGCAAAACTCAGTGTGATTCAGTCAAGTCAGTGTGATTTCAGAGAGAAGGCAAAACATTATTCATATAATGGAATTACAAATGCAAGAACCAATCACCTCAAAGCACTCACAATTCCATCTTGCACTTTATATTTCTCTTTCTTTCTCTCTTACTAATACAAAAAGCCACCAAAATTCACAGTGATGCACTTCTGGAAGTGAAAATATGCAGGTGTTCATTTAAAAAGGGTTTTAAATGAATGAATTTTAAATGAATTCTAGCTGTAGTAGTACTTTGGTCAGTGTGACCTACTGTCGTTAGGTTGATTTAGTTATAAAACCAGAGTAGACAATGAACTACAGTGTTATTGTGCAAATTATGTTTATGAAATAGATGTACAATTTGCAAAATACATTTCAGACGTAATGTTGTATTTATATTTGCTCTATATATTATTATTGAGGATTTTTTTCTGTGACTTTCACCAGGCAGCACGGTACAGTGGTTAGCACTGTCACCTCACAGCAAGAAGACCACTGGTTCGAGTCCCGGCTGGGCCAGTTGGCATTTCTGTGTGGAGTTTGCATGTTCTCCCCATGTTGGCGTGGGTTTCCCCCACAGTTCAAAGACATGCACTATAGGTGAATTGAATAAGCTAAATTGGCTGTAGTGTATGTATGTGCATGTGAGAGTGTATGGGTGTTTCCAGTACTGTTGCAGCTGGAAGTGCATGTTTTAATTTGGCGGTTCATTTCACTGTGGTGACCCATGGTGAATAAAGGGACTAAGCTGAAGGAAAATGAATGAATAAATATGATTTTACCAATGTGTCAAATAGTGACTGTTCAAATTGATGAAATGATTTGTTTAAAACTGTCAACTGAACAGACTTGTTAAAAAAAAAATTCTAGATATTTCTATATATTTTTGTTGGTGGAGGGAAAAAAACAGTATAGTTGTTGACAAAACATTTGCTCAATTGATTCATTTAAAAATCTGATTCATTCAGAAACAAAAATGTGACACTATAAAGGTTATTTCAAGAGTTCACACTTAGCTGATGATTAATTATAAGCTTGTTTGGCATGCTGTCCCGGGAGAGAGCCCTGAGCTCATAAGATCCTCGAGCCCGGGGCTCCCTCCCGTTGCAAGGCGAGAGGGGAGTTTGAGCTCAGGTAGATCTCGAGAACTCCCCCGCTGTAATAACCAATGAACAGCCAGTGATTGCTCTTGAGAGATAACCATTTACTAGGAGCATGTCTATAGTGCCGGTTTGGATTAGTCAATTAACTTCTGTTGCATGTTTTTTGGACAGTGGGAGGAAACCGGGAAACCCGGGGGAAACCCAGGTGAGCACGGGGAGAAAATGCAAACTCCGCACAGAAATGTCTGCTGGTTTGGTAAAGCCTAGAACCAGAGACATTCTTGCTGTGAGGCAACAGTGCTAAGCACTGGGCCACCGTGTCACCCATCTAGGAAGAAGGAGGAGTAGGGGTGGATGGGGGGATTCTTCAAAACGAAGATAGCGGTGGTACGTAACCCAGGGTATTTGTAGTAGCTTAGGAGTCGTCTGATTGGTGCATTGAGAATTGGATAATGCGGATCCAGCCGCTAGCAATCATAAGCACGTGATCCTCTCGAAATTTGTTTATAACTAAACTTCACTTATTAAATAATTCACATACCTGATTCTTTCAAAACACAGATTCTTTCAGGAATCAAAATAAGCAGCTTTATGGATGATTCACTGAGTAGTTTACTCAACGTATTTTTGTTTGAAATACTGATTCATTCAGAAAAGAAACAAATGAAATTCATTGTAATTGATTTATTAACTGAATCACTAAGCTGAGTTGTTTAAAACAATGATTCATTCAGAAATGTAACAAGTGAATTAATAATTTTGCTCTAAAGGTTGCTCAGACTTGTCAACAGATTCAGAGTAGTCTTCAAATGTGCTTAGACATTTAGCACTATTGTATGTTATATTATTCAGACTGTTTTATTTATAGCTTATGTTTCATTCATAGTTTTCATAAACATGCAGCATGGCATAAAATGAACCATGATTCACCATGACTGTGAGTGTTGTATTTCATTCATTCATTCATTCATTTCCTTTTCGGCCTAGTCCCTTTATTAATCAGAGGTCGCCACAGCAGAAGCCCAGCCGGGGCTTAAACCAGCGCCATTCTTCCTGTGAGGCGACAGCGCTACCCACTGCACCACTGTGTCACCCATTTCTTTTATTCAACATTATATTGATTGAATATATAATATATACTGTTGTTAAGAAGGTCGCTGGTCCGAGCCTCGGCTGTGTCAGTTGGAATTTTTGTGTGAAGTCTGCATGTTGTCCCTGTGATTGTGTGGGTTTCCTCCAGATGCTCCGGTTTCCCCCACAAGTCCAAAGACATGCGCGATTGGTGAATTGTGTAAGCTAAATTGTCCGTAGTGTATGTGTGTGAATGAAAGAGTCTGGGTGTTTCCCAGTGATGGGTTGCAGCTGGTAGGACATCCGCTGCGTAAACATATGCTGGATAAGTTAGCGGTACATTCTGCTGTGGCGACCTCTGATTAATAAAGGGAGTAAGCCAAAAAGAAAATGAATGAATGAATGAATGAATAACTGTTGTTGCATCACAAATAACAAATAAATCATCCTTAATAATACAACAGTAGAGAAAATCAGTGTTTTTATTTGTTAGTGCTGCTGAGTTATAGCTTTTTAAGGATAAGTAGTTGGCGCACATACACACTTTCATTTGTGTGTGTGTGTGTGTGCGCGCACTCGTGTCAGTGGGGTGCTACACTCTAGCTGTCTCTATGATGCAGAGGGTTATCAGTATCGTTAATGGAGTTCTTAGGGATGTTAATGACTCCCAAAGAGAGCGAGAAAAAGAGAGAAGAGAAAAGAGTGAAAGAGGAGAAAGAAAAAGTGTGCAGTTAAATCAGGCCTTTCCTAACTTCTCCCAGGTCAATGTTTTCCATCTGAATTAACTGAGATTTGAATCTCTCTCTCTCTCTCTCTCTCTCTCTCTCTCTCTCTCTCTGCCAATGAATCAATCTGGCAATAATGTGTGATATGAGGAAATGAAACGTTGTTGTTGCTTTCCTCTAGGATCATCACTCCATCCATCTGTCTGTCCTTCTTTCATTTACTCACATTGTTTTTGCTGTATTTCTATAATTGGTCTTGACAAGTACACAATATGATGAGTCTATTTACATTGTTTTCTCAAACAAAGTAAGTGACTTTTTGGGTGGTTTCGCGCTAGCAATGTATCTTGGCTCTTAAGAGGATTGTGTATGTGGAAGGTTGTGAACGCACGTTGCAATTCCACACACATATCTTAAAAATGCATGTAGCATGATTGTGTAAGAACTCTTTACTTGCAAGAAGTTGCTATCCTTTTTTCTGAAATATAACTGTAACAGGGTTTAAAATGCACAGTTCTATGGAAGGACTGTGCAAGCATATTTTATTTCATTAACTTATTTTATAAATTATTTTTGTTCAGTCATTTTACTTTGATATGCCTTTCTATTTTACTTTGTGCTTTGTGATATTATTTACAATAAAGTGTACAAGTACAAAAAAAGGATTTTTTTTTAATTGAAGAGTTCACATGCAGAAACTTTCAAGTGCCATCAGGATTTAATTTTTTTGACACAGAGAATTTTTCTCTGCCTCTTATGTTTATGTCCAGTTATTTCATGTTAAGTGATGAAAATAACCTATTCTTTGCCATAAAAGCGAAATTACTGAACCAAGACATAGGAGCTTGAGAAAAGTCCTAATGCTAGAAGAAAATTTCAGAAGGGACTTAAGTTTTTGCAGCTGAACTCTTCGATCATAATCACATTTCAGAAGAAAAAAAATGAACTCATGGCGCAAAAAAAAAAAAAAAAGTCTGAGGAGTGAATCCTGGAAAAGAATAAAAAAACAAAACCAAAAAAAAAAGGTAATCAGGTAGTCAGGTGAGCACTGAGGAAGTGCCATTAAAAAAAGTCCAAACCTGCATGAAAAGCACACACTGGAAGTCCTATACACAAATACAGGGTACAAATCGCTCGCTTTTTTTAATGTCGAAACATCTTGTTTAATCCCGCCTCTTTTCGCATCATCGCACAACAGAATTTCACATTATCAAACTTTAATGTGACCACAGCTTTAAGTGGCTTTGTGTGTGCAAAATTCTGTTGTACGACGCTGTGAAAAGAGGCGGGATTAAACAAGATGTTTTGACATTAATAAAGCGAGCGATTTGCTCCATGTTTTAAATTTTTGTCCAGAGAGGTCATGTTTAGATCCTCGATTGGTCTCACACAGTCAAGTGATGCGATTTCGCAGGTCAGAGTTCACCAAACTTTGCACCGCAGCAACCTGCGAAACTTGATGCATGACCTTGCGTTTCCGGTCTGACGCATTCGTGTGCGTATGAATGGAAGTCTATAGGGAGAAAAGCCCAGTGTGACCGCAGCTTTATGCACACAAACAAATAACAACATACTGACACACAAGAAGTAAAATGAAGTGGTATGAATAGGAAAAAGGAAATGAGTGACAGGTGGAACAAATTTGCCTTAATGACCTGTGCTTATGTGACTGCAAATAAAAGCAGATGATTAGTAGTAATCTGTAACACAGAAAACAGGAGGAGAGAGCAGAAACGTGAGGTATGGTGACAGTAGAAATTTCATTGATGGTAATATAGTCAAATGACAAGTTTGTTTAGATTTCTCATATGGAATATAAAATACATCATACATGCACCATCTACTGCAAAATGTAACTTATTTCAGCCAATTGAAATACAAATATGTATTGAGGTAAAGTTGGTTTTATATTCACACAGTCCTTCATTTAACGTTCCCTATATTATTTACTATGCTAATTTGAATATAGGTTTTGAAATCACATGTACATATGACTTGATAACAACATTAGCACCATTTATTTGACTGTGAACAGTGTTGTACTTTGAAATTTATTGGCTGCTAATATGATTTCACTAAATGGAATTTGCAAATAATACTTTCATGAAATGATATTATTAAAGAGAAAGTATGAATGTGCAAATCTAAAACCAACTTTACCTCAGTCAAATATGTACGGATAAGTTCAAATATATTAGTTACATTCAAGTGCTACTTAAGCTATGGTGCCTTTAGGAAACATGCCAGAAGGTTAAGATATATTAAGGAATTAAGATTAAGTCACACAATCACTTTTACTACCTACTTTCAGGAAACGAAAAACAAAATACTGATTCTTTCATGAAACAAAGCAAATTATTTTCATTGTGAATCGGTTGCTGAACTGATTTGTTTGTGAAAACATTGATATATTCTGATGTATAAGTGATGATCTTTAATCTGTAAATGATTAATTGAATAATTTATTGCTTAGCACTGTCACCACACAGCAAGAAGGTTGTTGGTTCGAGTCCCGGATGGGCCAGTTGGCATTTCTGTGTGGAGTTGGCACATTAACCCCATGTTCGCATGGATTTCCTTCGGGTTCTCCGGTTTCCCCCACAGTACAAAGACATGCAATATAAGTGAATTGAATATAATAAATTAACCATAGTGTATGAGTGTGTATAGGTGTTTCCCAATACTTGGTTGCAGCTGGAAGGGCTTCATAAAATCTATGCTGGAATAGTTGGCAGTTCTGTAGCGAGTCCTCGCTTCTTTTCCCCACCCACTGATCGTGACAATTTGTTTAAGTACATGTTCTTGGGCACTTTTAATGCTTCCAAATGGTTTGCTGCATTTAAAAAGTGGCCATGTTTTTTGGTAGTTCAGTATGATGCAATTTATTGGACAGAAATCACAGGATTGATTGTTCTACTTAGCCAATCCCCACAAACAATAAAAGATAAAGTAGTGACAGGTTGAAGAAAAGAGTGGAGTAAAAGTACCGATGTAAAGATGGCTAAGTCTCTACATAATGTTAAACCCTGAGAACTGTTATAGAGTTCCACGAAACACGACCACGAGAATTGTCAGGCACTAAAAGAATACACTTTCTAATCTGAGAAGATGATCAGATGGGAAACCAGTTGTTCAACTGTCCCAGTCACCCATCCTGAGCCCCCATCTCTGTCCTGGACTTTACCTTCTCCACCAGAGCAGCTCACTCACATTCCACACAGAAGGTCTAAGTTTTTAATATGGTGTATCTTGTGGTTCTATATTCATGTCTGGTATCATTTTAAATGTCTCTGTGTTCTTGATAAAGTGATCTTAATTTCACTGTAATATTTTACTTGTATCTGTTGATCTGGGTTTCGGCTTTGATAAGGTCTTTGCCAGATGCTCCACTCCAGGGAAAAGGGTCTTATATCAACTCATGACCAGACAAGGGTCTTTGTGATGCTTTCATTGTCTTAAATTTATGATGGTTTGTTGTGATTTGAGTATTTAATCGAAAGGTGCAAAAGCGTCTGGGGGATCCTGTAGCCAGGATACCCCGTTGCTGTGTGTCAGTCTCTGAGCTCTGCATCAAGGCTTATATGCTGCATCGAGGTAAAGTTGGTCTTATATCTGCACATTTTTGACTTTGTGCTTAATAAATTAATTTCAGAAAAGTATTAATTGCAAACTCTAAATAGTGAAATCATATTACAAGCCAATGACTATCAAAGTACAATACTGTTCACAGTAAATAAAATAGTGCTAACATTGTTTTGAAGTCGTACTTAAATGTGATTTTAGACCGAATATTCAAATTAGCGTGGCAAACAATATAGGGACCGTTTAAATGAACGAGTGTGTAAATATTAAACTAACTTTACCTCAATTACTGCATCGTACTTCTACATGGTCAGGTATTAATCTCTAACTCTTAAAGGTATCATTGGGTAATTGATGGGGTACGTTTCTGAATTGGCTTATTTTGTAAAATTATGCGAGTTGGCTTGGAAAGTCTTGGCCTGACAAATAAATGTAAAATTCTTGTTTTACTCAAATATCTCCTGAAATCATTTATCTCCTGAAATCACATATTATTTTTCATTCATTCATTTTCTTGTCGACTTATTCCCTTTATTAATCTGGGGTCGCCACAGTGGAATGAACCACCAACCTATCCAGCGTTTTTGTTTTACGCAGCGGATGCCCTTCCAGCCACCACCCACTGGGAAACATCCATAAATGCGCATTCACACACACACACACTCATACACTACGGTCAATTTAAGCATACCCATTTCACCTGTACCACATGTGTTTGGACTGTGGGGGAAACCTGAGCACCCGGAGGAAACCCACGTGAAACACATGCAAACTCTACACAGAAATGCCAACTAATGTAGCTGAGGCTCGAACCAGCAACCGTCTTGCTGTGAGGCGAACGTGCTACCCACTGCGTCACTGCGTCACCAGCCTAATATTACTGGAATTTTACATGAAATATTACATATTATTCCTGTAATATTACTGTAATATTGCTGCCAAAATATTACTATTATTAGTTTAAAGTTATATCCTCTATCTAAGAACCAGAACTGGCGAGCATACTGACTTTAAACGACTTTGGGTAAACGATGAACCATTAACTGAAAATAAGGATTTATTAGGTTAATCAATCTGAATTAGACAAATCACCTATAAGGCGATCAGCTTGAATTGTATCAATCTAATTTTAAATTATTATAAATTGGAGTCAGATTAAATTCGGTGTTAGAAGCAAATTAAAATAAATTTTAACAAATAAAAATATTTCTTTTTAGTCATAGGACTAATACAGTAGATGGACTTTTACACTGATACAGCACTAAAAATGTACTCAAGGGAAAGTAAAAGTACACATTTTTAAAACTACTAAACAAAACAAAAAACTACTCTGCTATAGTAATTTGAGCAATTACAATTTGTTATTTTACACCACTGATACTATCGTATTGGAAGGAAGGAAGGAAGGAAGGAAAGAAGGAAAGAAAGAAAGAAAGAAGGAAAGAAAGAAAGAAAGAAAGAAGTGGTAAATCAGCCCTTTCCTATTGCACTAGTCATGTTTTCCGTCTGAATTAATTCACACTCGTACGCAAAAACAATCTAAAAACAGCTCAACATGGACATCGCTAATCAATACCAACGAATCAATGCGGCAATAATGTGTGATATGAGGGGATGAAATGTTGATATGTGTTGCTACTTTCCTCCAGCATCACCTCTTCGTCCATCTGTCTCTTACTTTCCCATTTACTCGCATTGATTTGCTGTATTTCCATAACTGGTCTCTCGACACGTAGACAATATGACGAGTGTATTTTCAATGTTTGCTTATACCTCATATTCAACATTGCAGTCACATTTGCTCTGGTTTTATGTCCGAGGCCATCCGATCGTTATGCGCCAGTGTTGGTTTCATTAGGCAAATATCCTTGAGCAGGTATATGTAGGGCAATGAACGCTGGATATGACGGAGATCTATAGCTCATCACTCTGTGTGGTTCTTCCGGAGTTTGAATCGTTGATAAGGAATAATGTGATTGTCATGGGCTGTGCTATCTTTAACGAGCTAGATTTATTGTGCTGGGAGGGAGAGAGGAGGATTCTGGGTAGTTCCGTTAAGAGCTCAAAGTCAATAATGGGAAGGATTTTTAGAGTGAGTCCAGATCTGTCTTTAGTTTGTTTACATGTCAGCATGTGGATTAGATATAGCTGTACCAGCTCTTTTAGAGCAGTTTTTGATATGTTTATGAATTTAAATGTTCCTGAATCTCAATTAAATACTAGAAGCTGCAATGGTGAACAAAACATTTTCGAAAGGGATTTAATTAGACTTTTTTTATTAATCTTAAAAATCGTATTGTGTATGTGTGTTGTTGTTAAAATGATAAACAACAAAATGTGTACATGTTAACTTTTATTATTTTATGGGAAGTTTAAATTGGATGATTTTTAAATGCACTGTGAGAGATATAGCTGGTATGTTCATGGATGAATGAATCATAGTAGCAGCTTCTCATTCCTTCCAACAAATTGCAAATGCTTTTGTATATCCATCAATTGCTTCCATACAACTCTCTGCTGTTTTATAACATTATCACTTATGTCATGTCAGACAAAATTAACTAAATTTGTGAATAATTATTCCATATAAACTTAATAGTCCTCATTTCAATACTTGTGTCATTACGTGCAAAAATGTTGAACTTGTCAAAATCTGTTAAGCAATTTTAAAAATATATATAATTTTTTTTTCTGAAAATGTGTACTAAATTGAACAATTTCATGAATTATTTACAGACATATGTATGTTGTAGGTTCAGTTCCAATATGTACCGCAATATTGTTTACAGTTGTGCCCAACTCAACCCAAAGGAAGTTTATGTTTGTTGTAAATAAGGGTGTAGTTGTTCTTTTGCACAATGCTGTGAATAAATTAGCATTGCAAAGAGCATATGCAGTAAAAAACATAAATTTAATGTCTTGTACTCAGATACCTCACTAAATGCAGTGATGTCTAACTTTACTGTAGTTTTCAAATGGCTGTGCAGATAGTATATAATGCTGTCTTGAGCATTTTCAGGAAGTGTCACCAAAATCTGACTTTTTTGCATTGGAACAAATGTACAGAGTAAACTGTCATAAAGAAAACATGATAAAGCCATTTGACTATCTTGTTCATAAATAATGGTGTCGGGACTTTTCATCTTGATGACACTGATACTTTCATTGACATGAATACTTGCTTTTGAGGAATGAGCTTTCCAAAGTGACGCTTTTGTAGGTTATCAACAAGGTTTTGCAGTTTGTACTATTGTTTTGAGAAATACATTAACTGTTGAGCAAATGTAAATAGTGTATAGAAAATAGAAAAGCATCAAAGTGACTGAGGAAAACTGTAAATTAAATATAACATGAATGACCCTGGACCACACAGCCAGTCTTCATACTGCATAGATTTACACATCACATGAAAACGCAATAAATGCGATATTTATGAACTAATGTTTTGTTAGTATAGGATCATGTTTGGCCAAAATGCAACAATTTGAAAATATGGAATCTTAAAATAATTGATAAATATATATATTTTTAAATTGTCTGTACACTGTAAAAAAAAAAAAGAAAAAAGTTGACTCGCCTCTCAACTTTCAACCCAAGTACTGCACTTGACTTGATTTAAATTGAGTAAACTCAAAAATGTCCTGAAGCTGGTTGCCTTAATTTTAAGTTACTGTACCAACTTATTATTTTTTTTGTTTTTTGTTTTTTTACAGTGGTGCTTAGTAATGCATAGTACTAATATGAAAAAAGAGTTTTGATGCTCTCAAAAAATTGTTTTTGCTGCTGTTTCAAACTACTTAATTAAAATTAGCTGAATCAACACAATTTCAAAGGTGTTTTGGGACAACTTGTAGAAATAATTAAGTTAACTTAATCTATTTGTGTTGGGACAACATGAAGAGATTGTGCGGAACCCAGAATTTTTTTACAATGTATAGTATTACATTTACAAAACGGCTTTACTTAATAAACTAATGATTTGTTTTTAGCATAAAATAAAAGTCATTCATTTTGACCCATACAATATATTTTTGGCTGTTGTAAACATAAGATTAATTTAAGGGGAATATATTAATCAACTTAAATGCTTCAAGTTACTATTTTAACATTTGCAATAATAGTGTTAATATAGCTACTGTATAAGCTATCATAGATACATTTCTGTAGCCTAAATCATGTACATTAAGAATAGCAATATTAAAACTACAGCTTAAGCTGGGGTCGGTTTCCCTTCTCAATCTGTTTTGTGCAGAATTCAGTATGTGATGTGAGGGTTTGCAGGTATCACAGGTTAGCTTTTCTCATATTAGCGGACAGATAAGGTTCAGTGCCAAAAACCTTCCCAGAGGACAGGACACTCTCAGCACCAGCTCAATGAATCTCACTTACACGGAGGATACAAGTGGGATCTTGTTACCTTCAAAATAACTTTCCAATAATAACCAAAAAGGCATTTGAATGCAGAGGTAGTAGCATTGCATACTATTAACTGAACTTTGTTGTTATCATTTGTGGATGTGCTGGATGGTACGGTGTTGCCGTTTGCAGATCTACATGTTTCATCTGATCTACTTCTATAACAGTGCTATAAGAAAATGCTTTATTACCGAAATATCTCAATTCCCACAGCACTTGGGAATCTCTCTCTATGCCTAAAGCCCTCTTTTTTCTTTTAAAATGAGCCCACAATCTTTTACTTTAACAGGCTGACATATTTGAAATAAGAACATGGCAAGAAATAGAGTATTCAACAAGGTAAAATGTAGGTTTTTAGTAATATTCAACAAGACAAATTGGTTTAATCCATTGGGGATTTTGTGGAACGGGAAAAGTGTGCATTGCATATAAGAATAGATCCAGGTAACTGGAGAAGAGGGTTGAAAAATAAGAGAGATTTTTTTTTTTGACAGAGATGGAGTTATTATATTATCATGCGCTGATGAATCATGCACAGCAAGACCAGAAACATCCATTTAAAAAAAAAAAAAGTAAATGGGGTCTATCTCACACTGACTTTAAAACCCTTCTGTTTCAGTTTTGTTGTGTGACATTTCAGTATGAAAACTAATTAAAAAGAAAAGGAAAAGCTTTTAAAGTGAGGACTTGCTGAAAAAAATATAAATATATGATCAAAAAAAGTAACTAAAATAGAGCATACATTATCTTGCATTGAGAAAAACGAGATTTTTCACATTACACTTGGCACACAAGAAACAAAGACGGTGACAATCAATGGCAAATTTTTAAGCACAAATGGGTAATTTTAAATTCAAGACTTCATAAAAACAGCGAGATGCTAATCGTGACAAAATCAACAGCAACAGAGAATCCGGCAAACATGCGGCCTTATTAATTATTCATGCCTGAATGCATGCTGGGAGCACACGCAGCGTGAAGCTATGTAGATTTTACTTAATTTTTTCGGAAGTCTACTCAAGGCTGTTAATAAATATTATGCATTTATCAATAACACACACAAAAAAGTTTAAGCAACAAGGTATGAGGGACTGTGTTGTGTTGTGAAGAAGTCACGACTGAAGACATGATGCAAAGCTAAATGTATACACAATATTCTCTCGCTTATGTTAAAATTACCAGAAAAGACTAGTGTTAATGGGCTACTTTTCATATGTAAATTTTTTTAATTTAATATGGTCTTGCAAATATGGTTCCTAAAAGTGACCAGTTGATCATAATTAGCAATAGTCTACTTGTAAGGGCCCTAATTTGATGTAGTATAATTTATTAATAGAGCTCAAATTCATGTGCAGTTTACACATGTTGATATGTTTAGTTGTGCACACTTTGCTATTTTACCCCTTCTCACTTGTTTGTAATGGTTTGGTCAACCTTTCGCTCCACGCAATTGGAAAGCAAAATAAAGAAAGACAGAGCAACACAGTTTTTTGACCTTAGTTTATTGTTATGAGGCTGAAAAATTAAGTAAACCTCTTTGATTGGAAGGAAACTCAAGTCAATGTATTCCCTGACTGAATTTTTTAAAATTCTGAGAACAAATCTGCTATATAATAGCCTACCTGTGGTAATAGTCTATTGGTAATAATCTACTTGTGTGGAAAAAAATACATCTTTATAAAAGTAAATGACAAAGAATTGTTCTCGTGTCACTGTAATTATTGTCTTACACATATTAAAAATAGCTGAGCTTAAAATCAGTCGCCGCAATGCTGACCTTTTAATAAATAGTGTAACTGTCAATTACTGTGTTAATGTAACTGATTACATTTGATTGCTTTATGATTACTTTTCTCAAAATGTAATGAATGATTTCAACTGTTAATCATTTATAAACATTTCACCCATGCAGTAAGGTTTAACCTCGGTACTCAGCACTGATTGCTCTCAAACTTTCAAAATCCTTCATTAATTGAAATGAGATTACACTAATAAAATTTTTAAGAACCACCCCCACAAAATCCAACTTTGACTTTTTTTATTTTTCATTTTTTGAAATATTAATAAGGTAAAATACAGCTAAGGAATCATAACATTACATTAGTAGCAAGTAGCAACACATTACAGTTTAAATAGCTACGTTATTGTTTTTGAAATAAAATTTAAAAGTACCTTGAGGGACAAAAACTCTTACATATTTCTTACAAAATAAATAAACAAAATAGAGCACACAAAGCATTGGAACTAATCTAAAGAAACAGAACAACACTTTAGTTAATGGCCTTTAAAAGGCAGGATGAATCATGCACATCAAAAGCAGTCAAACATTTACTTTGTAATTAAATTACTTAACATTGTTAGATGTGACTAGACCCCAAAACTTTATATGAAGGCCAATAAATGTAAATATCAATGGTTGCACAACAGTATTAAAGGGCACTTATGATGAAAATCAACTTCTGTAAGCTGTTTGGAGTCATATTGGAGTGACAGAAACACAATAAGTAACTTTTTAAAATTTCCTGTTGTTTAAAAAGGGTCCAAATCCCCCCATTTTGAGGCCCAAGTTTAAAACATTTTTAACACAGTGCATGTTTGTAATGAATAAAGTAAAATCGCTACATTCACAGCTGCATAATGTCAATACAATTATAAAAGAAGACGCTTCATTTGCGGATTGTGGACTTAAATCAGGTTGATTTTATATCTGATTTTATACCTGTTTATATCTCTTTAGTTATTTAGAGGTGGGAAGAGATTAGTTAGCGGGTGTTCAATTTGTTATAATCTTTGATATGGCACAGCTTATTTTCCTTCCCTCTGTCAGGTTTGTTTCAATTGATTTGTTGGCTTATATTGTACACATTTGTAAATATACGTTGGGTGGTGAAATATTCCTTTTTCTTTATCTTTATTGTAATAAAGCAAACCACTTTTTGCCACGCCCGTTGTCTGTGTTGATTCATAGCAGCTAACGTCTCAGGGGGATTTAGAAAATATTGGGTTGTCATAATTATGTTTAGCCCTTTTCATCCTCCAAGCCACACAGGGCGTAACAATGAACAACGGCCTGTCATATTTGTAGTGCAAAAACAGTGAAAAGCTAAACGTGTGTAAGTGCGTGTACGTTATAACGACATTGTGTGTGAATTTGTGACTTGAATTAACTCCACAAAAAAAATATAAAATATCACTTAGAAAAGTTCTTGCTGTAGTAAGAGAGATCTGCTTTATACTTGTCTGTCTGTCAAAGTGATGCTTATCTACGTTAAGGCTACATACATCAGAGCAATACAGAGCAATCTCTATGGCTCTGGGAATGGTGGGTGGGGAGAACCAGCTTATTTGCTTTATAGGCACATGCAACAAAACCAGCTACAATGTCCAAACAGCTCAAATTTCCCAGATTTAGAAACGTATAATAAATAAGTTAATGGGTATGTTAGGCCGAAACTTAACAGACACATTCTGGAGACACAACAGACTTGTATTAGACTTATAAAGTAGTAAAATAGGTGCCCTTTAATTCATAGTTCTCCAGCTCGATTCCTGGAGGCCCACAGCTCTGCACAGTTTTGCTCCAACTCTAATCAAACACAGCTGATGCAAAAAATCAGGGTGTTCAAGACTCTTTTGAACACCTCCATTATTTGGATCAGCTGTGTTTGATTAGGGTCGGAGCAAAACTGAGCAGAGCTGTGGGCCTCCAGCAATCGAGTTTGATACCTATGCTTTAATTAAAACTTAAACTGTTTATATGCTTTTTTTCAGTAATTAAAGTACTTCATTTCTTCCCTATATACTTTTTCTCTGTGCATACTGTTATTTATATCTTTAACGTTTGTGTGGTCTTACTAAGCCTAAGTGATGGGAACCTGTCACCCACTTATCCAGTACTGTTATAGTTTCATGTTACTACCAGCCGTGGTGCACCAGATGAAGTGTTCGCTAAATTGCATAATGATTATTAGCCTGGATCAAAGAGCCTGTTTTGCATGGCGTCGACTACATGCTAATTATCAATATACTCATTAATTACTGCCGTACAAATCCAAATTAACTATTTGCATGACATTTTCATTAGACACTACTCTATTGATCAGGTGTAAGACACCACCACAAAGTACGCTATTTTTCTTGCATGTATCCACGGAATACATGCTTATTAAAGCGTTCATTAGTTCCTCTTGTTAAAAGTCGGAGAAAGTAAAAAAAAAAAAAAAAAACTGAGTCACCAACCGCAAAGAATGAATCTCATCCCAGTTCACAAGACCTTCATTGATTCCTGTGGGCCGGTGTCATTAGTCAACGTGAATAGCCATGTGTAAATTCCCTGACAGTTTGACTATGGTTTCATTAGAGTGCTGTGTGAATGCAGAGTCTACTCTTCAACATTAACTCTAATTACTCTTTACCCCATATAAAGCAGATAATACGGCTTTCGAGACAAAGGAGAGCTCGGCTAAGGTTCATTTACTCCAGTAGGGTCATCGCTAGAGAACTAGATAAACCAACCTTACAATCTAGGCTAATTGTCATCCTTAAGGATCTACAGTCAGTCAAGCAGGCTTAGAAAGTGTGTTTAGATACATACTCATCCAAATAAGTCATCAGTGACAGAAAGGAGTGTAATTCCCGAACCGAGGCCAGATACTTCAATCAGGAGGGATCTTCAGTAAATAGCACTGTTTCAATCCTGCCCCTACTCCTTTTCCTATCTTCTGACTCCATATTACGCCATATAAAGCAGATAATATGACTTTCGAGACAAAGGAGAGCTCGGCAAGGATTAATTCACTCCAGTAGGGTCATCTCTAGAAGACTAGTAGAAACTAACCTTACAATCTAGGCTAATTGTCACCCCTGAAGAATCTCCAGTCAGTCGAGCAGGCCTAGAAATAATTTTTAGATACATACTCATCCAAATAAGTCATCGGTGAAAGAAAGGAGTGTAAATCATGAACCGAGGCCAGATACTTCAATAGGGAGGGAACTTCAGTAACTAGCGCCATTCCAATCCTCCCTTTACTCTTTTTCCTTTTGACTCCATATTACCCCATATTAAGCAGTTAATATGACTTTTAAGACAAAGGAGAGCTTGATTAGGGTTTGTTTACTCCAGTAAGATCATCACTAGAAAACTAGATAAAAACCAACCATACAATCTAGACTAATTGCCATCCTTAAGGATCTCCAGTCAGTCATGCAGGCTAAGAAAGAGTGTTTAGAAACATACTCCATCCAAATAAGTCATCAGTGACAGAAAGGAGTGTAATTAACGAACCGAGGCCAGATACTTCAATCAGGAGGGAACTTCAGTAACTAGAGACATTTCAATCTGGCCCCTACTCTTTTTTTCCTTTATTTTGACTCCATATTATCCCATATAAAACAGATAATATAGTTTTCTGGACAAAAGAGAGCCCGACTAAGGTTTGTTTACTCCAGTAGGGTGATCGCTAGAAGACTAGATAAAAACCAACCTTACAATGTAGGTTAAGGGCACACTCACACTATGCTTTCCGAACTGTGCTCAGACCCATTTTTCTGGATCGTTTGAAAAGTGTGAGTGCTCTGAATCGGGCTTAGGCGCAGTTCAGTTGGCCGGCCCTGGCCCAGTTGGAAGAGGTGTGCCAGAGCGCGGTTTAATTGAGCTCAGCAAAACGTGCCTGAACCCGAAACTGAAGACGAGACTTGACTTTTAAGGGACTGATTCATATGGATTTATTAATCATTCTTACTGTTCAATGAACCCGAGCTGTCGTAGTTCATTAAAGACGCAAACCCCTCACTGCACCACAGCTGCACCTTTAGCAAACCTCCTAATACCTGCAGCATGAGGACTTTATGATTGTTTATGAGCGTCAAAAATGGCTGATCTGTTTGGTGTAATAATTGACTGTGTGTCACTGCATCCCAAACCACTAAAATGATAAAACAATATAAAGAAATATCCACTGTGCTGAGCGAGAGCACTTCTTAAACTGAACAGCGCATCATTGATGACTTAAGCATGCTCAGGCCCGAATGCAATGTGAGTGCGGGCCGTCAGAGGAGATGGGAGGGGGGACAAGTGTGCTTTGGCCCAATTCAAGGCAACTGTATATAGTGTGAGTACGCCCTTATTGTCATCCTGAAGGCCCTCAAGTAAATCAAGCAGGCTTAGAAAGAGTGTTTAGAAACAAACTCATCCAATTAAGTCAACAGTGACAGAAAGGATTGTAATTCACAAACCGAGGCCAGATACCTCAATTGGGAGGGAACTTCAGTAACTAGCGACATTTCAATCCTGCCCCTACTCTTTTTCCTATCTTCTCATTACATATTACCCTGTATAAAGCTGATAATATGGCTTTTGAGACAAAGGCTACGATTCATTTACTCCAGTAGGTGCCATTGCTAGAAGACTAGATGAAAACAATCCTTACAATCTAGACTAATTGTCCACCTTAAGGATCTCCAATCAATCAAGCAGGCTTTTAAAGAATGTTTAGATACATATTCATCCAAATAAGTCATCAGTGACAGAAAGGAGTGTAAATCATGAACTGAGGCCATATACTTCAATCGGGAGGGAACTTCAGCACCTATAGCAGCATTTCAACCCTGCCCTACTCTTTTTCCTATCTTTTGACTCCATATTATCCCGTATAAAGCAGATAGTATGGCTTTCAAGACAAAGGAGAGCTCGTCTAAGGTTTGTTTACTCCAGTAGGGTCATCGCTAAAAGACTAGATAAAACCAACCTTACAATCTAGGCTAATTGTCATCCTTAAGGATCTCCAGTCAGTCAAGAAGGCTTAGAAAGAGTGTTTAGATATGTACTCATCCAAATAAGTCATCAGTGACATAAGGAGTGTAATTCACGAACCAAGGCCAGATACTTCAATCGGGAGGGAACTTCAGTAACTAGCACCATTTCAATCCTGCCCCTACTCTTTTTCCTATCTTCTGACTCTCCTTTTTATGATCAGACGTCCTCAGATCCCGACAGACACTTGTGTTTGTGTGAAGGGTTGAATGTCTAGTCGGTGATGAGTCAGGCACATTAGACAGGCACACAGCAATCAGCTGGATCAGGCTTTCTTTGGATGCCTCAAAAGTAGGGCCTAATTTTCAAATTCCTCTCAAGCTGAAAAATGCCTTTGCACATTTGTAGGCCACTGGTGTATGGACATGAGTGGTGAGAGACTATGCTATGGATGAGTTATATGTAAAAGATAAAAAAAATCCTGCAAATTAGTGCTTCTTTTTCCATTACAGTTGCCATAGTGATAATAGCCTTGCTCGACAAATGACCATAGTGGTGGAAGTCTAACCTCAGAGTACCAGGTGATCAAAAATACATCAGAGTTCTCCACTACTTCCTATGGGGGAGAAAGAAGAAGGGAAAAATATCAGGTCAAAATAAAAATTCTGATTTTGTTTCCTTCATGGACAATATTTATTTTTTTTTTTTTGAGGAATAGCTTGGTCACATTTTTGTAATAAAGTCATTGGAGGATTGACTTCATAAAATTTGTAAAACTTAAGGGTGAAGTCAATTTTATGAATCAGTGCTTATTTTGAGTCTTTTTTTAAATGAATATTTTACTTTATTAAAAAAAAAACTGGTTTGAATGATGAATTCATGAATTAAATTGTTTAAATGGCTTTGCTTGGCTCTTTAATCAGAATTCATGAGAAAATTACCAATGTCAGATTTGTGAATGCATGCTCTTTTGATCAAAGTGTTCAGTGAATCATTTGATCCAGTTTGCAAATCTGCTTTCAATGGTTCATTGTTCATGAACTGATGTCATACTGTAAGTATTTTCAGTTAATTAATTCATTCAATGGAAATGAATGGGGTATGAATAAATTTGACTGCAAAGCAAGCTTTTATACTATTTGATGAGAATTGATGAAGTCGGATTTCTTAATCTGTGTTTTGAGTTGATCTATTCAAAGTCTCTTTAAGGCACGTCTCTTCATTTGGCGGCCATATTTGAAACGCCTCTTGGGCAGTATGCTCAGGCATTCTGTCTAAATAAAAAAACATCAAATTATCCAAAACTGTTTGCCAAGCTTGTGATTACATTAAATGTTTGCAACCACCAATAAACTTAAACAACTGTCTCATAAGTTTCATTTGTAAACGTTCGAATCAAACAAAATCAACATATTTTCAGGTTGCCCAAGCTAATGCGCATGCGCACTCGAAAGAAACGAGATCACGACACCAACCTCATTTATGGCCGTTCTACACCTTATCATCCTCTGGATAATGCTTTGTCTGATCGTGCTGATCTTCCGGAGTAATCCACAACTTGGTCTTGATGGCGAATCTCCTCTAGAAATGACAGTGACTGTGGGGTGTTTGAGTAATTGCTGTCATGTGATGTGCATTTGACAGGACGGACTGTACCTCACGTTCCTTTCATACAGATTACAAAACCTGATTACAGATTAAAAAACTGTCTGTGAAGCAATTATTTGCTGAGATTCCAGAGTGTTTGTTGACCACCAAACTGTTGTAAAAGCACACATCTGGTCTCAGCTTTTCCCCTAGAGAAATGTCAGTCTATAGCAATTGATGACTGGCTCCTGAACTAGTAGGCGGGGCTTTATTCTCCATAATGACCGTTACACTTTTCCTCATTCAAAACTAAATTAGAGACGTTTCCTGTGTATTCTATAGTCTTTGTCTAGTTTACAAAGCTGGTTTGAATGATTCAGGTGAATTGGACATGTGAAGGCACACTTTTTGATGAATATTGATTGAAGAATGAGTTATATTTTACTTGTGAATTGAGAGTAAAATAATTTAGCTGAATCTAAATACCTAGTTCACAAAACATGCATAAATGGTTTAGGCCCTTTTTAATCTAATTATTTCAAGTAGTAATTTGATCCAGTTCCCAAAACTGATCCATTAGTATTTTCATGAGGCAAAAAAAAAAATACTTTGTTTTGTTTTACAAAGTACATTGTTTTGTTATTTACAGTTGTGTACATCAATACGAACGTGAGTAGATAATTACTTTTTTGGCAGAATAATCACTTTAAAACAGGTCTACTGATGGTTAACATATAGTAGCACTAGGTTATCAATAGATTTAAAGCAGGTTTGAGACCAGGAGATGGATGTTAATCTATGCACACTGCATTTCATTATCTTTAAAGGGCTCTGATGTGCAATAAGTGTTTATAGATGATCCTCAAAGGATGTTTATCTTGTTGGAGGACGAATTCATTAGGTTTACACTGTGCTTACAGCACCTTCTCGGTCCTGCCGGATTTGGTTTTGCTCTTCTGCACCGCTGCTGTCGTGAATCGGTTGATGTATATCTCTTAAAAAGCGAACTTATAATTAATTCATGGACTGGGGGAAAAAAATGGGACGTACAAAATGTTCAGCGAGACACCATCAAAATGAATCGCAAAGCATTTGGGCGAAAGTGAGCTACAGCTTTTTTTCCTTCTTCTTCTAATTTTAATTGCTGGCTTCTTTTGGAAACTCTTCGTTGTGTCTATTCCTCTGGTTTTCCCTCTCTCTCTCTCTCTCTCTCTCTCTCTCTCTCTCTCTCTCTCTCTCTCTCTCTGTTTCACTCTGATCCTCTTCTCTCCCAGTCGGAGCTGCGGTCGGTGGGACGTGTGTTCATGCTGGACTCAGTTGCCATGGCTTCTCTGCGGCTCTACTGTGGTTTGTGGTGGGGTATGAGTTAAAAGGTGCTGTAAATCTCTCCTGCAATCAATCCCGTGCAATACTAGTAGGAGAGCTCAGCTTTTAACGAAACCCACTCCTCATTCACACCTAGTGATTAAGGGTCAGCTTGATTAGAATTCAGCAAGCAGGGCTCCGGCAGCCCCTCCCTCTCTCTGGATGGCCCCTATCAACTCAGTATAATCAGTGTTAAATGTTTCTTGCATGTTTATGGAGATTTGCAGGTTGACAGCAGATTTTCCCTGGCTGCTCGTCCTCAGGCTTCATCTGTTTTAAAATCATTACTCATTGTCACAGGTGAGCAGGATCAAGTGGAACGCGAGGGTTATGCTTCGCTGATCTGGGAATCTCAGCTGGTTTGGCCAAGGTCTTTGGTGGACCACCAAAGTACCACTCTAGAAACGACTGCGTATGCATGCAGCCTCATAATGTGATTATAATTGGATTTTGGCAGTATTGCTAGTGAGTGTTACTTCATGTAAATGCAATACTTTGATCAAACTAATGTGATTAAGTCCATAATTGGAGAAGCTGCAATCACATTAAAGTACGCTGATTTTAAGCGCAATAAACCAGTATGTAAACACCTTAATCGCATTATTATCGTCATTCACATCAAAGTGCACGTTCCGAATATACAGTATGGATTATTTGTGTGGTTAACACAACTTCATGAATTAATTCAGTGATAATATTCTAAAGTTTTAGATAGACTATCAGGAGAAAATTGCTTCGTATCTTCATTCAGAGATGTTGGAAAGAAATTGATGCAGTAATGGCAAACCCAGTTAAAGCTGTATTGTAATGTTTATCACAAAAAAAAAAAGTTTTACTCAGAATGTTTTGTTTCTAGAATATATATATATATATATATATATATATATATATATATATATATATATATATATATATATATATATATATATTTATTTTTATTTATTTATTTTTTTTAAACAAGAAAAATAATTTACCAATGGGCTAAGCAAAATACTCTTATGTCCAAAAGAAAAACACAATCAATTTTCTTATCCCATTGGCTAATTAATTTAGCCAAATTATCTCTTAAAACAATACTTTTTTTTGTCTAGAAAATGCTTCTTGATTTAAGAATATTTAGATATTTAGACTAGAAACAAGACAAAAAAAATCTAAGTAAGAAAAACATTTATTTTTCGCCATGGTCACAGTGCCTAATAATCTTCCTAATTGCATTTGACGTAAGATTGGAACACTATCGTTTAGGCTGTGGGTGTAATAAAGAGAATAAATGAATGAATGAATGAATTATTAAATTATTACATTTTCTTTAAAATAAACTTTTAAACAAGACGGTGTTACAGTCTTTGATAAATGGTGACAGTGAAGACATTTGAAGTATTGTTTTTAATTAATAACTATTTTAATTAATTCTACTTTTACTCATCAAATAATCTTAAAGAACATCCCATTTTTTTACAAAGGTATGATGCAACACAGCAGTAAGATGCAACTTCATAATATATATATATATATATATATATATATATATATATATATATATATATATATGTATATGTGTATATGTGTATATGTGTGTGTGTCGACTGAACTGCACATCCCCTATTCCACCACATCCCAAAGGTGCTCTATTGGATTGAGAGCTGGTGACTGTGGAGGCCATTTGAGTACAGTGAACTCATTGTCACGTTCAAAAAAACAGAGATGATTTGTGCTTTATGACAAGGTACATTATCCTGCTGAAAATAGCCATCAGAAGATGGGTACACTGTGGTCATAAAGGAATGGACATGGTCTGCAACAATACTCAGGTTGGCTGTGGCATTGACACACTGCTCAGTTGGTAGTAATGGGCCCAAAGTGTACCAAGAAAATATACCCGCACCATTACACCACCAACAACAATCTGAATCGTTGATGCAAGGCAGGATGGATCCACACTTTCATATTGTTGATGCCAAATTTTGACCCTGCCATCCGAATGTCGCAGCAGAAATCGAGATTCATCAGACTAGGCAATGTTTTTTCAATCTTCTATTGTCCAGATTTGGTGAGCCTGTGTGAATTGTAGCCTCAGTTTCCTGTTCCTAACTGACAGGAGTGGCAGCCGGTGTGGTCTTCTACTGCTGTAGCACATCCGCCTCAAGGTTCATGTTGTGCGTTCAGAGTTGCTCTTCTGCATACCTTGGTTGTAACGAGTGGTTATTTGAGTTACTGTTGCCTTTCAGCTCAAACCACTCTGGCTATTCTCCTTTGACCTCTGGCATCAACAATGCATTTGCGCCCATAGAAATGCCACTCATTGGATATTTTTCAGACCATTCTCTGTAAACTCTAGATATGGTTGTGCGTGAAAATCCCAGTAGATCAGCAGGTTCTGAAATACTCAGGCCAGCCCATCTGGCACCATCAACCATGCCACGTTATTTAAATCATTACTATACAAGTCACTTAAATCACCTTTCTTCATTCCGCTGCTCGATTTGAACTGCAGCAGATCGTCTTGACCATGTCTGCATGCCGAAATGCATTGCGTTTCTGCCATGTGATTGGCTAATTAGAAATTTGCGTTAATGAGCAGTTGGACAGGTGTACCTAGTAAAGTATCATGTAACAATGAAGCTTAGAGTAAATCAGCTGAAAATTTGCCAGCTGAGACTGCATGCAATGCTTTTAATGCATACACCATACCCGCCCGTAACCATACCCCTCAAAGTGATGTCACTAGCTCTATTGAGTGCATGTGTCTGAGACTGCATGTCTCATCTTACATGCAAAAATCTGCAGCCAGACATTATTAGAAAATTCAGCTCCATAATCCTAAGAATGTTGTGGAATAGTAAGTCTTTTTAATCAATTAAAACAGCCTTGGTGAGCATAACACACTTTTTTAAAACATACAAAAATGTATTGACCCCAAACTTTTGAATGGTTGTACATCTATAATAAATGTGTAGTAAAAAAAGTAAATAATCAAACACACAGTTGCTTGTAAAAATGTAAAACGGCTCAGTTGTCAAGCACATCAGAGGACACCCAAGGCTTTGCTGAATCTTTTCAAAAACAAGGTTACCAGAACAATGGTTTGTTGATGCATATATACATGCAGCTAACAGTATTTTTCCTTGAGAATGTTACAGTTGGGTCTTGCTTTTATAGTTTTATTGTGTGGAAGTTTCTCCACTGCTTCCCAGTCTTCCTCTTTATATACTCTCTTGGTAGTTTTCTGTGGGGATCTCATGGTTATTTTAAGGATGAGTAGGAATAATGTCAGATTATTCACACACTCAACCTCAAGCAGAGCACAATGTTGTGAATCTATAACTCATCACCATCTTTCTTTTTTAACAAACTGAGCATTTAAGAATAGTTGAATTAATATCAATATTGTTTTATTTTACATTATTATTAAACAAAAATAACAAAAACAACAAATAATAACAGCAACAGTAATAATAATAATAATTATTATTAATAATAATAAAATAAAATAATAATAATAATATTAACAATATTAATATTATTAACAATATTAATATTATTAACAATATTAATGATATTAACATTATTAATAATATTAACAAAATTAATATTAACAACTATACTACTACTGCTACTAACAACAACAACAACAACAAATATTATTATTATTATTATTATTATTAATATTATTATTATTATTATTATTATTATTATAATTATTATTATTAATATTATTATTATGTTAATAAAACAATTGTACAAAATTATAATTGTATTTTTTGGCTTTGTATTTGTTTATTTTTTAAATGTTTGATTCATTATTTTATTTTTTTTAAGTGGACAAACACATTATTATTATTATTATTATTATTATTATTATTATTATTATTATTATTATTATTATTTGTTGTTGTTGTTGTTGTTATTATTTTTTTTATTAATGTTACTATTACTGTTGCTTTTATTTATTTATTTATTTATTTATTTATTTATTTATTTTTTTATTTATTTATTTATTTATTGTGGACAAACAGTGTTGCACTTTATTTAGAAATGTGAAGTGCCTATTGTTATGATCACCAGCAATCAAGCGGTTGCATATAGCTGGTACACACAGTTCACTAAAGAACAACAAATCCACCCGTATATGGACTACAAGTCCTGTCATGCAGCACACACACAAACACACACCTGCTTCCAGTCTCCATTGATTACACTCACAGAGCTGAAGCTGCTCAAAGACTGCTTAGTTGGGCTATTTATACAGCACACAAACACACAGACTTTGCTGAGTCTTGTCATGGTATTAGTGAACATTACGACGCATTTTCCTTGCCTTGCCTTCCGCGTGAACCTTGCTTTGTTTTGTTTGTTTATTCCTATCTGCTGCCTGCCTTTTGACCATTGCCTGTTATTGGACCACGACTCTGGATTGCCTGTATACATCTGTTTGCCCCTGCATGTGGATCCGCATGTCTGCTCTCAGCGTCTGCTTTGTGACATGTATATCTGATTAAACCACAGCCTTTACAGTTTTTCTATATTTTATTTCCATTTCCGCATCCATATCATTTCAGTTTTATTTCTTTTAAACCAACATGTTTATCACAAAACATTGACTACCCATAAACGTGTTACGACAAAGTAATTTGCCTCTCAAAAAATTCTCCCCATTCTCCCTCTTTATCTACTCCATTCCGTCGGTCTCCCATCCAGTGCTGGGCTTTCCTGTGGATCTGGTGGTTATTTTAAGGATGAGTAGGAATAATACCAGACTGTTCTCACACTCGACCTCGAGCAGAACATAATGGAGTGAATCTATCACTCATCACCACCTTTTCTTTTCTCAGACGTATCTTCGCTGCCGGAGCTGATCATTGACGTGTGGCGATTGAAAAAGAACAGGTTCCTCGTGGCTGTAAAGTCGCTCAGGCTTGGATGAGGAAGTGAGAGGAGTGAGAGACCTGCGAGGAGAGCAAAACGGCCCCGTCAGAGCGAGTTAACCGCAGTCAGAAAGTCAGGCGAGGGAGGTTGGGGGATTCGCTTGTTCAGTTTGACGTCACACGGCACAGTTTCTGGGAGCCAAAAGGGAACAAAAATGGTATTAATGTAGAAGCTCACAGTGTGCTGTAATGCTGTGATAATAGCCCTATAGAAATGTTTTGCTGCTTAAATTGGAATGATATCTTGAGTGATACTTAAGACTGGAATAATTCAAATGAAAATTCAGCTCTACAATTATAAAAAATGTTGTGGATTTAGTTTCTGGGTACCAAAAGTGAACAAAAATAATACTAACATACAGTTCAAGTCAAAATTATTAACCCACCCATATATATATATATATATATATATATATATATATATATATAGAGAGAGAGAGAGAGAGAGAGAGAGAGAGAGAGAGAGAGAGAGAGAGAGACAGTTATCTATAATGCAACTAAAATTTGAATACTCCACAATAGCTTCTTTAGAGTTCTGAAAAAAATGCACACAAGCTTTATTATCAAACTGTTACTTTCAGTCAACCTAGGTGTATTACTAATCACAATTTACAGTATAGAATCATGTTTGGTGGTGTTCAGATCACCTGAGATATAATAGATACAAGGTATAAACAGCCCCATTGTGCCTGCGTGAGGGAATGAAACAGAAAGATGAGAGGATCTAAGAGAGACCTGCACCTTAAGTGCTTCATATTTTCCCCTCCGAAGGGCATTTTTCCGCAGAAAGCAGGGATGACTAGCTCACCGCTGGGATTCTCACAGCTGATTCTATGCTAATGCAGCTTGTTAGAAATGATTGCTTTGTTATCACTGGCAATGCTTTGTGCAAAAGCCTCGTGAGCAACGCACTATTATGGCACATTAGTTCTAATGAACTGGTCCATATGCTCCCGAACTCCTCTGGAGGAAGGAAACAACAGAACACATAACACGCAAACAGAAACATGCAGGCTTTTGTACACAGGCTTTCCCCTCCCAGATGCATGCAAATACACTACAAGGATCCCGCTGGTTCTTCAAAGAGACTTACAAAGGCCTTAAAACAAACCCTCTTGTTCAGAAGCCCAACACTGTGCCATGCTGGATTATACTCATTTAATGTGTCTAATATAATTGGTTATATGCCAAGAGATTTACTCAATCTTTTTTTTTTTTTTTCTCAAATAATTTAATAAAGTCAGTATGATCACTCAGTAGTTGTTGGAATGTACATAGGATTATTTTATATTTATTTATTTATTTATTTATTTATTTATTTATTTATTTATTTATTTATTTATTTATTTATTTGTTTATTTATTTACTTAGTTTTGAAATGTTAAATAATATTTTTTTTAGAGGGTTAAAGAACACAGTGCCACTATATATATATATATATATATATATATATATATATATATATATATATATATATATATATATATATATATATATATATATATATATATATATATATCAAAACTAAGACAGATAAATGACTAACTACCTAACTAAAATAAATAAATAAATAAATAAATAAATAAATAAATAAATAAATAAACAATTACTGTGGCACTGTTTTCTTTAACCCTCCAAAAACACTTAATAATAATAATCAAAAACTAAGAAACCATGACAGATGAATAACTAATTAACTAACTAGTTAGTTAGTCAGTCAGTCAGTTAGTCAGTCAGTTAGTTAGTTAGTTAGTTATTCATCTGTCATGGTTTCTTGTCATGGTTTTTGATTATTACGTATTTTTTTTTTTGGAGGGTTAAAGAAAACACTGCCACAGTATTTATTTTGTTTATTTATTTATTTAGTTATCTATTTATCTGTCTTAGTTTTGAAACATATATATATATGTTAAAGAGCACAGTGCCACAATATTTATTTATTTATTTATTAATTAGTTAGTTGGTTAGTTAGTAGTTTATTTATCTGTCATAGTTTCGAAATATTATAATATATAATATAATATTATAATATCATAGTTTTGAAATTAAAGAATAATTAAAGAATTAAAGAAGGGTTAAAGAATACAGTGCCACAGTATGTATTTATTTATTTATTTATTTATTTATTTATTTGTCCCTACAAATTGAAATGCACTTTCAAACACACTACATAGATCATACTGGTTTTTCAACCAAACTAACAAAACCCCTAAAGCAAACACTGTTCCATACTGGATTATTATTTTCCAAAACCCATGTCTAATATAATATGTTCTCATATGCCTTGAAACTTACAAGAGCACTTTGTTTTCTGAAGGACGTGCATAATTTTTCCTAAAAGTCGAGACTCTTCATGATCCTGTCAAAAGCCCTCCATGCCAAACCGAAGTGCATATTCCCCAGCTTGTAGCTGGAACTGGCCTGGATCCGCTGTGAAGCAATCTGTGAATGCCTGAGCTGCTTCAGGCAAAATCTAAGCCACCCTGCTTGAATGCTGATCAGCTTTAGTGTCCGCCATGCAATGTCTCTATCTCTGGTGCTCGTAATTAGTTGTTAATGAGGGGTTGCTCGGCTCCTGTGGGGACTCGAGTATTGAACGAAAGGAAAAGTTTGTGTTGGGTTTATGAGTTTTAGTTAACGCAATATGGAAGATATTCCAGGCTAGTTTTTGTTTAAAACACAGAATCTTTGCCAAACTTTGGAACTTGTAACTTTAAAAAACAGAGATGCTTGGCAATTGTTTTGCTGTTTATACACATATACTGGTGTTGTTTGAGTAACTAATATCTTTATAATTTGTTTTTGATTTATTATGTGTGTATTTTCAGATTTGTATCTTGTCCCCCGACTACTGGTACAAATTGCTGCATTCCTATACATGTTTTTTTTTCTCCCAATAAACTTTTATTCTAAATGCATGTTGTTTATAGCAAATGCTATTATAATAAATGTTGTATTAATAGGTGCATATTCTATTTTGTACTATAGTTATACTATAGTTACTCCATTTTTTTTGTTTTTTTTTTGTTTTTTTTTTGCTTATATAATCTGAATACATGTACATATTAAATGGTTTCCTGCCCATGTAAAAGTGACTTTAATTATTCTCTAGTTTTTGATCCTTAAAAGTAATGCCATTTTAACTGGTATTTAATGAAATAATTGTGTTTTGTCTACAATTTATGTACTATAATTTCATAGCTCCTTTCTGACGTGTAGTATGGTTGAAGGTCATTTCTGAATCTATATGACAACTAATATACAAGCATAGTTTGCATTTAAAAATACTGTTAAAACAAAAGCATTCTATTAGCTGGCCTTAACCACGAGGTACATATATACGTACATACATACATGCATGCATACATACATACATACATGCATACATACATGCATAAATACATATATATATATATATATATATATTATATATATATATATTATATATATATATATATATATATATATATATATGATATTATATATATATGATATTATATATATATGATATTATATGCAATGTTCTTATTGGGTACATATTGTATTGCACAACACTTACAGATCTATGGACCCTTTTCACAAGACTGTTATGACACAATGGTTATATCAAGTTTTTGATATTTTGATTTTGATTTTTAAAACATACGTACATTTATACGTATTTACGCATGAATTATTTCATATTTGCATCAAATTTCAACAAAACAAATTACCGCTTATGCGAGGTGTTTCAAGGCAGCGTCTATAAGGCAGAACAGTTAATTTGACCTTGTTCTCTCCTCTGACTTGAATATTTGTGGTACTCTTCCATGCGCTCTTAGTTTACCCAATTATGACGACTTCCGCTACTGAGCAGTCCGGAAATGTAAAAAAAACGGTCTATTGAGGCAGTATACGGGTAAAGTTAGGGACAAGTTGGTGGTATGGGTAAGTTTACAGGTGGATTAAAGTGTAAGGGATGGGTCAACAGTGTAATTAAAAAAAGAATTTATTACATACACATTAACACATTTCTGAACATAATGTTTTTTTACTAACTCATTTCTAATAACGGATTTATTTTATCTTTGCCATGATGACGGTAAATAATATTTTACTAGATATTTTTCAAGACACTTCTATACAGCTTAAAGGGACATTTAACAGCTTAACTAGGTTAATTAGGTTAACTAGGCAGGCTAGGGTAATTAGGCAAGTTGCTGTATAACGATGGTTTGTTCTGTAGACTATCGAAAAAAAATAGCTTAAAGGGCCTAATAATTTTGACATGGACATTTGACATTGGGTAATATTTAAAAAAAAGACAAAAAATTCAAGGAGGGGGGTGGGGGTGTGGTGTTGGCTAATAATTCTGATATCAACTGTGTGTAATTACATGCAAGTCATTTTATAAAATAATATAAAGTGCATTGTACCAAATTACTAATTAAATGTAATGTAAGTACTATTTTTTTTTTTTTTTGTTAAGGCCACTTAATATAAAGTGGGAACTAAAAAAAGCATTAATCCAAACGTAGCCTCAGTCTTGTCATTTCCATAGAAACACCAGATTCCTTTGGTCCCAACTGACCTATTGCTGCTGTATTGTTATTTACACAGCATTTGTGGCTGTGTTGCTGCTGTTTTTAGAGCTTCTTGTGTGTAGATTTGTATTAGGAATGAGCTTCGCCAGATAAGCTATTGTAAATATCAGGCACGGAGCAGAATTTGAAATGCCATTGTAGTAACGGATAGACTCTCTTTCCTCACCGTCCCATTTTTTTCCTCTCACTTTCTGTCCCGATGCCTCTATCTCGGCCCCCTGGCAAAACAGTTTTACCATTTTCCTCAACCTAGTCCTAATCTGTTGCCATTGTTATGAGGGGAGCAGGTGCCGTGGAAGCCTCCTTCCATCATTCATCATTTATTGGACTGTTACAGACAGCATTTGGTGATAAATGCCTTGCAATGGCACTCCGAGCCAAAGTCTTTACATGCGTTGTTCGTTAGCTTTTATGGCCCTCTGCTACGCTCTCATCTCATTTCTAAACAGGGAGGACCGTTTTACAATCTGATGTAAAACAGAATGGATGTGAATCTTTACCATGCGGTGCACAAAATGTCTCATTTTTGTCTGATTTGTGGTATCTGTTTGAAAGATAAGAGATTAGAAATGACGTCCATTTGCTTTTTATTTTTTTATTTATATTTTTTATTATTTAGATCCCCCCCCATTTTCAAGGTTGCATCACTCTACTATAGATTATATTTGTACGCTGTTAATGATTTTTGTAAATTACTCAGTATTCAACTGAAATATCAACTGTATTTTACTGTAGGACAGTTATGCAGTATGTTACAGGATTTTAAACTTGCATTGTGGAAATTACAGTATATTTTACAATAAAATATATGTATATACAATTATGTAAATACATGTACAGCAAGTTAACAATAATAATAATTCCTCATATTTATATAGCGTTTTTCTGGACACTTAAAGCGCTTGACATATTTGGGGGGAATCTCCTCATCCACCACCAGTGTGCAGCATCCACCTGGATGATGTGAAGGCAGCCATATTGAACCAGACTGCACACCCCACACCAGCTGACTGGTGAAGAGGAGACAGTGATGAAGCCAATTATAATATGGAGATGATTAAGGGGCTATGATTGTCAGAGGCTAATGGGCAAATTTAGCCAGGATGCCAGGGTTAACCCCCTCCTCTTTTTCGAAGGACATCCTGGGATTTTTAACGACCTCAATTTAACGACCGAAAGACGGCGCTCATGGAGAAGTATAGAGTCCCCATCAATATATATTTGTTTTTTTGTATTTATATTTAATACATTTATTGACTTTCATGCCCACTAAGAGAAAACTGCTTGGTCAAAAACATAATAAAATAGTAGTCTTTTGTTATTTTGTTAAATGTTAGTATTGTAATTCATGTTAAATTGTTTAATGCTTTAAATCGCTTAATATAAATGGAGCTTTTTGGACAAAAACATCAGCTAAATGTTCACATGTAAATGTATAATGTAAAATACATCTGTGTCACTTATACTTCAAATAATTTTTATCTTTTAAGGAGCACTCCTTGGAAAAAAAGGTCCACACTTACTTACTATACTTACTATACTATACTATACTGACACAACTGTCGTAATTAGTAATAAGTAATTAAAATAATAATGATAACCTATGGATAAAAGGTCGACCAGGTGGTTGTGATGCTTGTTAAAGAGTTAATATTCTAATTTACCTTTCAAAAAACAGGCAAACAGACAAACAAAAAAACAACAACAAATTATTATCAATGTTAAAATCATAGTACAACTCAATATTCCTTGGTAAAGGGAGATGCATAATTTATTTTATTTATTTATTTATTTATTTATTTATTTTGATGAGTAGAAATTTCAAAGAAGCAACGTTTATACATTTTATAAAATTATTACTGTCTGTTGTTGTTGTTGTTGTTATTATTATTATTATTATTATAAGTAGTAGTAGTAGTAGTAGTAGTAGCATATTATACCCCATTAAGTCCAGAAATAGTATATATAAAAAGAAAATAAATGTAAATGTAAAAAATTGTAATTTCCTCTGATTGATTGATTGGTTTATTTATTTATTAATTTATTTATTTATTTATTACTGTTGTATATATGCATTAATTTTATTTTATTTTTCACAGTTTCAAGCGAGGCTTTAGTGCACTTGAATATAGAAAAAGGCCATTAGAATGCCATTAAAAAGGAACCTGGATTAAAGCATAATGCTCTGTTTACGTTCGATGTATTTCATGCTCACTGAGTTTAACAAACAAGGATTGGAGCTCTCAAACAGCTGTGTTGTTTTCCTCTTCTGAAATGGAAACCAGCATGGTCCTGGGGGTTATTCGTCTCGGGTGCTCATGGTTAATTAGCGTAAGTACACAGAGTCGTTCCTCTCCCGGTGGAGCCTTGCGGATCGTATTTAAGATGATCTGAAGCTTAACATCGCATCTTCTGTACATTCTCAAACACACGTACTCTTGTATATACACAGTCACAGCTGTACGTTTGGATCTGCCGACCTGCTGCTGGCCAGATGTTACATGCTGTTGTCTGTGGATGCTGTCCAATTTTTAGTGTGTGCTTGAGTGCGAAACGGTAAACAGATTATTTTTGTGAAGAAAAAACAGCTTGTACAGTAAAGCTATACTAATACCCTGTCTGTCATGTGTACACAAAATTTTTTTACTTTTTTAGTAGAATGAAAATAACTTTTCTAGTCATCACAACTTGCATCAATTAAACTCACTAAAATATTAAGTTAAACGTTTAATGACCTAAAAAAATGTAGTTGAAACCTGATTAACTTATTAAAACAAGTTAAAGCAATATAAAAAATTTTGTTGACTTTAAATAAATAAATAAATAAATAAATAAATAAATAATGATTTTATAACATTGGATTAGTTTATCCTTTGCATTTTTTTAAAGTTTCCTATATGGACTGATTTTACACGGCCGCCATTTTAAAAGCACAAGTGAGGCCAAGTGGGAAGAAACCAGTAAGTATCGCCTGGAGTGACAAAGGAATGGTGCGTTCTAGATTGTATATCTTATCAGCAAAGAGAAAGTGACAAATTTATCATTTCACCTCTTTCCGAGTGACCGAAAGGTCCGTTCTGAATGGATTGTGAAAATAAAAAGAGATATTGGACCTCATTTTTAGCTAAGGGAAATGGCACTAGTTAGCTAATGTTTTCTTTCCCAAACAAAAAAAAAGATGATATTTATCAAACTCAAGTTAATGAACTGATTCTTTCACTATATTAGACTTGTCATGACGCTGAAATAAAAATAAAATGTCAATTTTCCCCCTAACATTTAAGCAATGTTGAGAGCGTTCTTAATCACCGCTGATTTGCCATAGTATTGACCAGTGCTCAACAGAAATGACTGTGATTGGCCGTGAAGGTCATCAGTTCACTGATAAATCGGCTGATCTTCACGGCTTTAAAACACTCCAGTGTCCCTGTATCTGTTTGTGCTCAGTGAAAATCAGATACAGGGACACTGTGGATCCCATGGATCCATGAAATTGTTAAAAATACCATAATGCCAGGACAGTAGATGGCGATGTCACTTTGAGTGACAGCTTTGAATTCGTGCATAGGCATGAGAATGCAGTGTGTGACACGAAACAACTTCCCTTCTAATAAGGGACTGAAGTGTCCATCAGTTGTACCACTCATAATTCTTCATTTTTGAAGAAAGTGGACTGAAGTGGATAGCTTTGAGCACTTTGGTTTAGAATGACACTTTAATACGGCAGTCATGATTGTTTTCACTCCAAAGTACACTTCAGAAGGCGATAAATCCAAATGTCTACAAAAACATAACAAAAAACTGAATAACAAGTTAAATTCTGATACAAACTATCACCAAAAAGGTGACAGTTGCCACAGTAAAACCATGGTTCATTGTGTTGTTACTATGCTTTACTTCAATGCCATAGTAAAACCATGGTTCATTTTGTAGTTACTATGGTTTTACTTCAAATGTCACAGTAAAACCATAGTTTATTTTGTAGTTACTATGTTTAACTATATTCATATTTTTTTAATAAGGGATTAATAAGGGTACTAACATATGATGTAATTTTTATTTCTTAAGTCGTTATTTCTTTCATGTAGAAATTATTTGATTAAAAAACAAGAAAAAAAAAGTAAATTATTTAATGTTACTATAGTTTTACTTCATTCGTCTGTCTGTCCATAATACTTGAGGCCTGCAGCAATTCTTGATACCCGGTATTAATACACATCCATCCATCCATCCATCGATAGATAGATAGATAGATAGATGGATGTGCCGTACTGGGGTGAAGTCTTGAAGCCACTGTTAGTTTTGTTGTTTTAGCAATGGTATAATGACCATAGGGTGGCGTGGTAGCACAGTGTGTAGCGCTGTCACCTCATAGCAAAAAGCTTGTTGGTTCGAGGCTCGACTGGGTCAGTTGGCATTTCTGTGTGGAGTTTGCATGTTCTCCCTGTGTTGGCGTGGAACGCATAAAACATATGCTAAACAAGTTAGCGCTTCACTCCACTGTGGAGACCCCTGATTATTTAATGGGACTAAGCCGAAAAGAAAATTAATCAATAAGGATCATATGTAACAATCCCACTCACGTCAACAGTGGAATCATATTTAGAGAGAAAACCATTTGATGTCATGAAATGACATCCACAGAGTCCAGACCTCAATGTTATTTAGACAGTAAGGGATCACCCTGACTTTGGATGGACAGAGAGACGGACGGACAGCTGATTTACCTACTTTGCCCTTGCCAGGATCTGCCACTGATCCTCGTAGCCCCCAACTATATATTAATATATATATATATATATATATATATATATATATATATATATATATATATATATATATATATACCACATTAAACCATTTTACCACATTGGACCATTTTTTTAACAATCTTTTCCCGTAGTTGCTTCATCTCAAATCAGTACTATCAACGCAGTATTATGGTCTTTGTTTACTTAACAGTTAAAGCAATACCATAGATGAAATCCCAAATACCAGTCTCCTTTTGTTGCAGTTTCAGCTGTGGAATTTTAGCAGAATCATCCAGATACCTTTCTGAAACATAACTCAGAACTCCATTACATTTCCTGGGCTATGAAAGAGCAACCTCGGAGCAATTCCTGTGAGTGATTCCACCTGCTTGCATGCCGGATGTCAGCTCTGTATTTCCACAGTTTCTGTATCCTGAGGGAGACGAACATTCCTGAGTCGTGTCCGTCTTTGTGGATGTGCATTGGTTGTAGATTGAATTTGATTTAGAGTTGTTTGTGATCTCTGGCTAGTATCGTATACTGATCTCCAGTTCCATCTCGGAGTGTGATTAGTATGCCTGCCATGGCTTCCCCCCTGGGCGGCACGGCCCACCTGCAGACGCACATACACACACACGTACGCACACACACACACACACAAAACGTCTTTTGCTATCACTCGCTTTTCATGGATCCTTGAAGCCATGCAGGTCGCCAGGGTAACAGCTGGCATCTCACCCCCTTTCTGTGTGTTTGTGAGTGTGTATGTGTGTGTGCCAGGTGAGCCATTAACACCAAGCTCACCACAACAGCCACCTGCCACTGCCACGCTGCACGCTCTGCCACATCTTCTGTGAAAGTGTGTGTGTGTGTGTATCTGTGTGTGTGATTTGACCGTTCTAGCATGTACTTACATTTGATGGGTCATAGTCAAGTTCAGCTATGTGTGTGTGCGCGCTTTGGTTTGTATGTGTGTGTGTGTGTCTGTTTAGACGCTGCTCTTTTTTTATGCCTTGTATTGTTTATGTCGTGGGAACAAATGCATGTATGCGTGTGTATGTGCGTGCATGTGTGTGTGTGTGTGTGGTGTACAAGGACAGCAGTCAAGTTCAGCTAAGCATTCAGCTTGTATTCTTTATGTTGTGGGGACCAAATGAGAGGGTGTGTTTGCGTGAATGTGTGTGGTTACCTTGTATTCCTTATGTTGTGGGGACCGTATGATGGTCAAGCACTAGTAGACAACAAACTCCCGCCCTCCTGCTGGTTGCATCACTTTACTACCAAGTCACAGCTTTGAGGAATGATGACTAGAATCATTTAATCACATTGCTTCATTTAAAAAAATAGTTCATTAGTAAAACCAATGTCAATGTCCATATGAGTGAATCATTAAACTGTTCACTTAAGTGGTTGGTTCAAAAATGCTGATTCATCCAGGGTCAGAATACTGACATAGACCTTGTTGTTTGGCTTTCTATTTTTTGCAAACATTACTAACATTGTTTTGCAAATAAGTAGCAGCCTTGACAAGTGAGCCACTGAATCATTTGAAAAGGGTCTATAGATGCAAGCTGAGCTGCATGCAATGCTATTAATGCATACATCCAAAGACTATAGAAAACACAATACATGTCTCTTGTTTAGTTTTGAATGGAGAAAAGTGTAAAGGTCAATATGGTGAATTAAGCCCCGCCTACTAGTACAGGAGCCAATCAGCGATCGCTATAGACTAACGTTTCTCCAGGGGAGATGCTCGGGTCAGATGTGTGCTTTTTAGACAGTTTATGTACACTTGCACTGGAATCTCAGTGATTACTTGCTTCACAGCAATTATATCCACATAAAGCTTTAAATCTGTCAGCGCCAGTGGTGTAATGGTTAGTGCGTCGACACATGCACTCCGGTGCTCACGGCAACCCGAGTTCAAATCCGCCTTGCTGATCCTTCCCCTCTTTCTGCTCCCCATACATGATTTTCTGTCAGTACTCTTTACTGTCCTATCAAATAAAGGTGAAATTTATATATTTAAAAACTGTGCTTTTAAATGAAGCAAGTGCACTTGAAAACAAAGGTTTTTGGTTTTGTAGTCTGTATGAAATGAACGCGAGGTACAGTCCGTCCTCACAAACGCACATAACATGACATTTACTACTTAAACGCCCACAAACTTGTAAACATAGAGGCTATTGTCATTTCTGGAGGAAATTTGCAATTAAGACCAAGTTGTGAATTTCTTTAGATGAGCAGCGTGATCTGACGATCATTATCCAGAGATTGATAATATATAGAGCAGCCATAAATGAGGTCGGTGTCGTAATCTCATTCCTTTCAAGTGTGCATACACATTAGCTTTAGCAACCAGAAAATATGCAGATTTTGTTTGATTCGGATGTTTAGAAACAACTTATGAGAGAGTTGTTGTTTCATTTTATTGGTGTTTCCAAACATGTAATGTAATTGTAAGCTTGACAAACAGTTTTGTAGAATTTGATGTTTCCCCATTCATACAGAATGTCCAAGTATACTGCCCGAGAGACGTTTTAAAGATGGTCGCCAAGTGAAATGACTTAAAGTCTTAAAGGGACTTTGATACTCCAGACCCTGCTCCTAGCCCTGCCTCTCACAGTGACGTCACTAGATTCATTGAGTGCAATGCTTATCTCAGCTTTCATATGCAAGTCTGCAGTCAGATACTGTTGAATCATTCATGCACACAAATCCATTTAAAGAGAGTGATTCATTGAGACATGGAATAACTATCGTTTTTAATGAGTGAGTCACTGAATCGATTCATTAATTATCAAAATGTTACACTTTAATTTAATTTGATGTAATTACAGTGCAACTATTAATTTAACTACTGAGTAATAATAATAATAAAAACATGTTCTCACAATATGGTTGGGGTTAGAATGTGGTTTAGGGTAAGGTAAATGTAGTTATGCATGGAACGCATGCAAGTGCATGGAACGCGTAACACTTCAGTGTTCAACACTTCAATTTCAGTTAAAATACTGCCGTGTGATGTAATTGAAGTAAACATTTACCTTAGAGTTATGCATTATGCCAGCATTTCAGTGAATGCCAACTTTTGGGGTGGGAGGTGTTTATATATTATACTGTAACTTGTAATGTTTATCTGCATGCATGCTACATAAAGGTAATGAGAACCAGTGCTAGTTATTCTGACTTTAATCAAGATTTACTGCCAGAAGGATGTCCCAATACACACACATACACACGGACACACATACAGCTCTTGAGAGATGGAAGTCCGCCATGATCCCTTTTAGGCAGTCAGCAAGCCAAATCCCTGCAACCGTTTCCACTTTGTGTGTGAGTGTGATTAGAGAATAATAGAACAAATGTGATGATGTAATTTAGTTCTTGCCTGTTGCATATTATTATATTATATTATATTATATTATATGTATATTATATTATATTATATTATATTATATTATATTATATTATATTATATTATATTATATTATATTATATTATATTATATTATATTATATTATATTATATTATATTATATTCAGGGATTAGCACTGTCAACTCACATTAAGAAGGTTGCTGGTTAAAGATTAATAAATTAGTTTCAAGACGAACACGTGGTATGATTAAGGCTGGATTCCGTAATCAGTAATCAGTCAGATTGATCCAAGCTTACAATAAATAGACAGATTTTACATTACTGCATTATCTTAGTTTTGGAAGAATCCCCCCTCCACCCCATCTCCTCCTTTTCCTCCCTTTTCTAGGGGGAGCTCTTGAGAACTACCTGATCTCGAACACCATTAATATCCTTATTGACCCGGCGGGAGCCTTGGGCTCAATTATCTCCGAGCTCAGGGTTCTCTCCCGGTACAGCATGCCAAACCTGCTATTAACACCAAGCATATCTACGTGAATTCTTGTAAAGTAATCGAAATCAACATTCAGAACCTATAATTGATCTAATTTTTCCAGGTCATTTTTTTCAATTACTTTCCCTACCATGTGTTGAGTCACGTGACGCTGCTTTAAGGCTAATTTATAGTTATTACATAATGATTTTTACTTATTATATTATTCTGGTATTAGACTTAAGCCAAGTGCACGCACACGGTCTGGCACAGCCTTCGCATAACCGCACACCTCTCAAAAACTTGAACTACACATTACAACAACATGTATCGCAAGCTTTGTAATTTGTCGGTTGGGTAACGGTGATGAGGGTAGGTTGACGGTGGTGAGCCGCGTTTTAATTTCAGTTGTTTAGCATTGATGTTCAATAAATAATCATAGAGAATAGATAGTGTGTGTTTCCTTCAATTATTTTAAAATCTAGTAATGCACCCTTCATTCAGAAATCTCTCTCTTGTAATATGTGAGCTGATTTACTGTACAAAACTTGTCAGTGAACTATGAGGATAAAATCCAAAATTAAGTAAATAAAATAATCGTTCAATAATCATAATCGAGTTAAAATGTTCAATTAATCGAGATTTTGATTTTAATCACCCAGCCCTATAGGAAAGTAATTTATAGAAACATAATGTGTGAGTGAGTATACCTATTTATCTATATAAAAACTGGCCCAGGTAAATGTAAATATATTTTATATACAAATTTAATTTATAGTAATTTTTAGTAATATTTGTTAATATAAAAAAGAGCTAAACAAACAAACAAACAAAAAAAAATTGCATGTACAGTATGTGTGTTCAAATCAAAGTGGTTGGTCAGTGTGGTCAGATTGGCCTGTAATATGTCCTTGCGTATTTTACAATGGCAAACACACAAGGTGTAAATCAATAAATGCATCTGCAGTTTAACTCCCCAACCCCCTTACACACACACACGGTCACATTTACTCTTGCTTCTGTTTCTCATTCTCTTTCTTTCTTTCTTTCTTTCTTTCTTTCTTTCTTTCTTTCTTTCTTTCTTTCTATCAGGGGCGGATTTAGTGTTTTCGGGGCCCTAAGCACTTCCAGCCATGGGGCAAAAAAGTTCTAAAATGCACCTTTTGTACTTAATTTTTTATTATTTTGCCGTTTTTTTTCTTATATCATTCAATCTCCTTTTCTACATTTTATCTTAATACAAAATGATAATAACAACATGAAAAACTTTTGAAACAATTTGTTTTCTTAAAATGAATTCACAACTATGTAGTTTTTAAACCTTTACTGATTCGACGGCTGGACTGGTCCATGATTGAAGGTGGGTGACATATTTTCCCAGATGTATTAATTACGTTCAAATTAATTTTTAGACCTTCATTATACAAAATATGACAGTAAACAATGTTATATATAATTAAAAGGCATCATTTATACATCTAGGTATTTATTTGGGGGCCCTTAGATTTCCCAGGGCCCTAAGTCGCCGCTTACCTTGCTTATTGGTTAAATCTACCCCTGCTTTCTATCATATATTTTATCCCACACAAACATCTTCCTTCTTTTGTGAACCAAACAGTTTATTCTCTGCTAAAATTCACCAAAAAGTGTTTTCCGACTGCACACTTCTGGTTCCACTTACCCATCAAGGTCATCAAGCAAATGCTGAGGGAAACAGCAGCCTCTTAATGTCCATTCTAGCTCTGCTGCACACTAAAAGGGCACCAACAGCGCTCTGAACAGATGCATTTTCTGATCTGAGACCTGTGCTCTGCCTCTGGTGGGCCACAGTAGTCATTCATTTGAATAGGGGGAAGCCTCCTATTTGACAGGACGCTATCATGGAGAAGAGTAATCGTAAAGCTGGCCTGCTTCTGTAGGCGAAGAAAATGGCAGCAAATGACTGCAGTGGGACTCGCTGCTTCACAGACAGACACACGGTTATTAAGAGACTAATATAACTCTCTGTTCATTAGTGATTTCCTCCACACGTAGCGCAGGGCTCTAATGGCCTTCAAATGCACTGAAATTGTCCAAACAGGATCTAGTGCTCTGTTGTTAATGGGCTACATTATTTAATGAAGATCACCTACAGTGAACAATTCAGCTTTTTCTTCCTGCCTGCCTTTGAGGCAGTTTCTTCAGGAATGAACACAGGTTTTAGTGTGGAAAAAGACCTGCTATTGTGTGCTGTGACATAAGTCAGCAGATATAAATTATGTGGATCAGAGGTCATATAAAATCAGTTTTTTATGTAGTTTAATTGAATGTATTATCTAGATGGATGGATGGATGGATGGATGGATGGATGGATGGATAGATAGATAGATAGATAGATAGATAGATAGATAGATAGATGAGCAAGTCCAGCGTTATGGAACATTTGTACCTTTGCAGTAAAATCTCAAAACATAAATTCACAGAGAAAGTATATGTTAACATTATATTGAAACATCTGTTTATATTTTCCAAAACAACTAACCACAGAGTAATGGAAGCAGAAAAATATCAATCTGTAAGCATTTTTTATATTTTAAATGAGGAAAATAAACATGCGTTTTGGATGTGACTAAAAAAGTATGCGAGTTAACAGTATACAACAAAATTAAGAAATAATGCTAATCAAAAGGATAAGATTTGACTCCCTATAGAACAAAAACTATTGATTTTATTTTATTTTGACATTTTTTCATTCATTTATGAGGAAAAAGCTCTGTTATGGATGTGACACGTGAAATTGGCACATGTGTGATTTTGATAAATGAAATATAATCGTTTGAAAACATTAATAGACAGTTTTGAGTATTTTTTAAAGCACTGTTTAGATATTTTACCGAAATCATGACAAGGTTGACATTGGGTTGGAATTACTCATATTATTATTATTATTATTATTATTATTATTATTATTATTGTTGTTGTTGTTAATGCCAAAATATTTGAGATTATGTATTAAATTTCATTATTTAGATTTCCTCGATTGAAAATGTTTTAATTGTTGGCTGTACTACTACTTCTACTACTACTACTAAAGTTTAAGTGAACTACTTTAAATAAAGGGTCAGATGTTTTAACTTCAATTTAACTTCAAACTCCCAAATTCCAGAATGTGTCGGAATGAGAATTCCCAAATGTGTCGGTTAAAAGCAATAACCTTTTATGCAATAAAAAAATAATACAACATTGTAGAAGACATTTAAAAAACATTTTTCCAAAGATTTGGATCTAATTTGAATGAATAGTTATGGCTATAACAAACATTGTTTACTTTCTTTTCCATTGATTGATTGATTATTTATTTATTTATTTATTTACATTTTTATGGATGTGTCAGTAATGCCAATGCAAATGTGTTTGCTTGTGCTTGTGGAAAAAAAGAGTAAGAGAGAGAGAGAGAGAGAGACGGAGGATGTCTGATCACTAGGCCTTCAATGACACATCATACTTTAGCCTTGATGGCAGCGCATTTATCAACACATCTGCTGTCCTTGTACAACACACACACACACACACACACAAACCTATGGTTCCAGAATCAGAATCAGAATCAGAAAGAGCTTTATTGCCAGGTATGTTCACACATACTAGGAATTTGTTTTCGTGACAAAGCTTCTACAGTGCAACAGCATTACAGAGACAGGACAAAAAACAGATAATAAATATATTTAAAAAAAAAAAAAATAGAAGTAGTGAGTGCAAATATACAGATGACAAGTGTATGTACGTGTTTATTACTATATACAACGTTATATGTGCAGCTGTTATGTGCAAATTGGCATGTAAAGTGTGTTGTTAAATAAGTATATATGTGTATAAAAGTGTATAGCAAGTAGTGATGTTGGTTTCGCAATTATTATCATCAAGTGTTCATGAGATGGATTGCCTGAGGGAAGAAACTGTTTCTGTGCCGGGCTGTTCTGGTGCGCAGTGCTCTGTAGCGTCGACCAGAAGGTAAAAGTTCAAAGAGGCAGTGTGCTGGGTGTGAGGGGTCCAGAGTGATTTTGGCAGAGTGACTCATATGGTGTGAGTGGCTCTAGATACTATACAGAGATTTGATATACATATTTATATATTTATCATTGCCGCCTATTCAAAATGCTACTTTTCAGCGAATGAGGAATACCTTTTTTATTTTGTCAAACATTTCAATCAATCAATCAATCAATCAATCAGTCAATCAATCCGTCAAGTAACTAAGTAATTATGATTGTATGTAGATATTTGGAGACCCAAATAGCCCCTTCTCACTTGTTGTCAAGAATATATTATGTTTCTAACCTGCTCTATCTTATACTGGCCTAAACACTTTATATTCTTAATTATCTATTTATTTATTTATTATACAAATATATTTATCTTTTGTGCTTTGTTTTTTTAGTTTTTATTGTAAAACATCCTGTGCACTGAAAAGGCAATTTATAAAATAAATGTATTATTAATATTATTATTATTATTAATATTATTATTATTATTAATATTATTATTAATATTAATATTATTATTAATATTATTATTATTGTTGTTGTTGTTGTTGTTGTTGTTGTTACCTGCATTAATCAATTTGTTTGAATCAGACTAGAGTTTTTAGCATTTTTGGAGTGATTTGTTTGGGCAGGTGCAAATGCAGAAGTCACACTCAGGTGTGCACCAAACACAAACCAAGCAAGGTTTCCAAAAATTAAGAGTATGGTTTGTTTGTGGTGAGAATGTGATCTGACTTTGAACAGGCCAAATGGCAAAAAGTACTACACATTTGGGTTCATTCGACTGCTTTTTGGGTTAATTTTAACTGACTCTACAAGTGCAATCAGTGTGATGAGAAAATGAACCAAATGGCTCAAAAATGCTATAGATAAGATGTCTATTCTTTACCTCTTTCTCAAGTAAAAATAGTTATTTAATCTAATAATTTAGTTATTGACAATATAACTGAAAATTTAATCAAAACCAAGCTCACATTGAGTTATAAATATATTTTTAAATAAAAACATGCACATACAAATGGCAACCACACACAACCTCTATATCCAATGTCTTATCTTTGTATTCTTCTACATCTTTAGCTCTTTTATCTTTCTTTTTTAATATTTCATATCTTTTTTTTTTCCAGCTGTGGCTCCACCTTTTTATGCGTCCCTGGGCCCTCACTAATCTCATCCTGCTCTCTTTCTGTCTGTCTGTCGGTGTTGTCGTTCTCTGTCCCAATCGTGTGTACTCCCACTGGGAGGCGTTTTAATTAGGGACCACGACTGTCTTGCTGGACGTTATTTATACAGTTTCCCACAATCCACAAAGAGTTGATATCTGGCTGAGGAGCCCGTCTGTGTTTTGTCCCAGAGCTGCAAACAGATTTGACTGTTGCTCTTTTTAATTGAAAGATGAGGAAGCTGCAGGAAATCCATGTCTCTTCCTCCAATTGTGAAGCAAAATCCAGCACGACAACTTGTACTGGCCTACACATTTAATGGAGAAAATGGGATTGAATGTGTAGAGTGAAATGTGGATGTTCTGCATGTTGTTTGGAAACTATTAAAGCTACATAAAACACTATAAACCTAAGAACAGTTGAATAATGAGTTCCTAGAATGAGTACATAGACATGTCATACCATGGGCCTCAAACACCATTGTTTCCTTATTCTTATATTTGAAGAAGTTTGTGCAAAAGACCACTGAAAAACAGGCATATCAGAACATAACGCAAACTGTGATGTTGGACTAAGTTGGCTAAGCTCCCAAAAGCATTTGATTCTGACAAAGGGACAATTACTATTAATCTGTATTACAACCCGCCAAGCAGTAAGTAGTTATTTTAGCTACCTCTTGACTGCTGAAGAAGTGAAGCTTGAAATAACAATAGTTTATTTGCTCTGTGTTGTCAAATAAAACACTAGATGCAACTATGCAACTAATATTTATTCTTTTTTTTCAAATATTTCTAAAATGTTTTAATTTTCACAGTATTTCAGATATACTTTTTTTTGTTCTGTAGAAAGTCTTAAACATAACTTGTGTAAAAAAATACATATATATTAATTTATTAATTATTAATAATAATTCTGTTAAAATTGTATAGTTCTGTCTTCAACTGTATACGTCAGTCCATTTGTCAGAAACGTGATAGAAGATATCTGTTTGTAGTTGTTTATGGACATGAGACACACACAATTAATAAAGAGCTTGTTGTTAATATTCCTGACCCTTCCAAATAAGGTCAAAAGTGACCTTTTTATTTTAGAGACGAATTCCAAGGTTGTAAATGTCATGTACTGTAGGTGTAACTAAACTCAAAAAATTACTTTTGCTGCTGCTTCAAACTACTTATTATAAATTAGTTGAAACAGCACAACTCTTAAGGTTTTTTTGGGGACAACTTAATTGTTTTATGTTCAATCCACTTAAATATGTAGAAATTATTAAGTTAACTTGATTGATTGACAACATGAAGGAATTGTGTGGAACCCAGCATTTTTTACAGTGTAAGGACAACGAGGTTGAGGATCCATGTGCAGTTTATTGAAAGCTTAGGCCAGGCAGGCGAAGGTCAAATAGGAACAAACAGAAGCATACAGGCGAAGATATCGATACAGGTGGCAAACAACGTAAAACAATAAACAAGGCGAGGGTCAGGAAACACGGCAAAACCATGGAATAAGGTTTTATAAAGTTACAGTTGAACAAGACTCCGAAAAGTCTGTGTGCTTGTGTGCTCTGTTTATGGTTCATGTAATTAGTCCTTGAGTAGCTCCCAGCTGTGTGTGTGTAATCAAAGAAGAATCGAAACAGGTGTGAGTGTGTGGTGCAAGACAGGATTTGTAGTTCCTTTGGTGGCAGATTTATAGTTCTCTAGCGATCTGTATGGACTAGTTCGCTGGTTATTGTAACAGTAGGATTGTTTCTGGAGAAATTTTGCACTGCCACAGCTTCTATATGTAAATCATAGTAAACAATTTAACATTGCTTCAGCGCATTCTATGCCAACTTTAAATCAGGTTGATGGATCAATCAGAAAACAGCATTTTATACTTTTACCTCACAGCTTTGATAAGTGAGAAGTGGCAGTTTTTATTTTATGCTGCATTTAATATTGTATTTGGGTCATTCGTACTGTGCCCACATTTAAAGTGCTCTTCAAACATGCCTAATATATAGCATAGATTATTAAATTCAAATTTTAAATAATTAACAGACAATAATAATAGTAAAATAAAACAGAACATAGGTTAAAACACAAAGTTCACAAAGTGCAAGTCCTGTGTGCTCAATTTCCTCAGATGCTGAGAACTATTGCTCGGGCTGAGGTTTTCCCCTCTCTCTCTCTCTCTCTCTCTCTCTCTCTCTCTCTCTCTCTCTCCCTCTCTCTTCATTTGTACGGCAACAGCAGGTCGAGACTCCTTGTCAGATGGTGTTGCCGATACAAGAAGAGACTGACCTCTGGCCCTTTAAATAAGAACAAGCTATTAGAGGAGGGGAGGCTTTGGATTCATTTGCACAACACAGATTGCAATGTTTGTATTTATTGTCTTGAACATTGTGGTGTAATGAGAATATCAAACAAAAGGTAAATAGATATCCTCAAGTATTTGTGTTAATGAGGGAAATAAGTGAGTACACTGTAAAAAAAAATAATAATAAAAATAAAAAAATTCCAGAATTTCACAAGTGCTACTGTAATTTTTCACAGTAATCTACTTTAGTATCACTTTACAAAAATTAACTGTAAAAAATTACAGTAATATGTTGTATTCAGATATTTATTTTGAAATTAAGGCAGCATGATTACAGCAAGTACACAGTCATACACAGTATGATATGCACTGAAATGCTTATATATATATATATATATATATATATATATATATATATATATATATATATATATATATATATATATATATATATAGTTCTTAGAGGAACTTTTCACTAAAAGGTTCCTTTCGGAATCAGAAAGGATCTATGGCATCACTTTGAAACCCATTTTTTGCACCTTTATTTTTAAGAGCATGTAGCAGCATTTTTTTAATGTAAATCATTTATCATATAAGATTCACTTATTTAATTAATATTATGCAGGATATGAATCACTATATAATGACGTTATTGTCCTTTCCTCACCATGACCTCAACCTCATAGGAAAAATCCCATCATGTATATTTGATTTTGTCATATTGCATGTTTTATGTAATTTCGCGGTGTGGGAGGTACGGATAGGATTTGACCCGCTTCCTCTGAAGGGCACGAATATTGCATTATCATAAATAAGCAGCGGTAACTGTCTTCTCGATTGAAGAAATTCACATGCTCCAGGGTGTTTAAACACGCAGCAGACATTCAGACTCACACGTGCGCACATTCATATTCAGATCACTAATCCACTGATGGCATACATGATGATGATGAAGATGTATCTTTCAGGTAGCAGCTGGGATTTGGACAACATTTAATGCTGTGCTTTAGGAGAGCAGGGAATACTGATATTACTACTGTACACTTTGCTGTATGGCAGGTTTCTAATTGACTACTGTAAACAGACAGTGTCATATACAAGATAGCTGATGATGTTTCATTACATGCACGATGCACATGCCATATCGCATGTGTAAAGTAAAAACAAGGTGTAGTTTGGGTTTAAAGAAGCTGTGAACCCTTCATTGGAATAAATTGCAAATAATTATTTAGTTCTTGTCCACTTTTTATTTGATAAAATATGTAAAAAAAAAAATAATAATAAAATAAATAAATAAATAGTATTTTTACTACTACTACTTATATTAATAATAATACAAATAATAATAATAATAATAATAATTATTATTATTATTATTATTATTATTACTATTATTATTATTATTATTATTATTATTATTATTATTATTATTATTATTAACATCACATAATCATAATTGCGTTTAATGGTTTGTTTGCAATGACTACAGTGTATTTATTTTAAAGATAATAGTGCATTATTTAATTAATTAATTTAAATTCATTATTGTCCCTGCATTTTTTTGTGGACAACGATTATTTATATTTTTCTTTTTCAATTATTTCTATTACTTATGTATTTCTATTTTTATTTTCTATTTATTTCTATTTTTATATTATTTATTTTGTAGAAACATAGTATTTCGGCATAGCTTGATACAAGAAAAGATTAAAAAGCAGCATACAAACACATTCAAATGCATATAGGCATAATCATCACGGATTAGTGGTCAACAGACTGACAAAGGAATACTATTATTTTTTGTTTTATGTATTTAAAGAGCCCCTATTTTGCATTATGAAATGTCATATTTTGGTTTTGGGGGTCTCCTAAAACAGGCTTATATGCATGCAAGGTCAAAAAACACTTTCATTGTCTTATAATACACTCTAAGAATTGCTGGTTTATTTGATCCCAATTTTTTGTAAAATATGGACTAACCCAAACATTGGGTTAAGCGATTCATTTGTTCCCAAACCCATCCTTTGCGTGAGGCTAATCTTCACTGAAAGGCCCACCATGGCTATGAAGTACTACAGAGTATGTGTGAGCCCAATGCAGGAATGCAATTAAGCAATGCAGTTAAACACCAGCATATTACTTTACTCTTAAACATAACCTCAAGTATTAACAACATCACACATTCAGTATTAATCCACACAGTGGCAAAAGTTGAACTATTCTGAAAATTGACCACGCAGTGTGAGTGTAGGAACAGCTGATGGTGGCCATAGCAAAGACAAACGGCAGAGAATCGCGAGTTCAGAAATGCATTTAAATTGGTAAAGGAAGAAAAACGCATCGTGTTTTCAACATGGTTTTGGACACAATTTGTTAATATCCTATAAAGATTTAACCTGAGATACAGAACAAGCACTGATCTACTTTGAATTTTTTTTCAGTTTTAAATATTTAAATATTAAATATTATATAAATGATGTTTAACAGAGCGAGGACATTTTCACAGTATGTCTGATAATATGTTTTCTTCTGGAGAAAGTCTTGATCATTTTATTTTGGCTAGAATAAAGGCAGTTTTTAATTTTTTAAAAACCATTTTAGGGTCAAAATTACTAGCCCCTTTAAGCTATTTTTTTTTTTTCAATAGTCTACAGAACAAACCATCGTTATACAATGACTTGCCTAATTACTCTAACCTGCCTAGTTAACCTAATTAACCTACAGTAGTTAAGCCTTTAAATGTCACTTTAAGCTGTATAGAAGTGTCTTAAAAATATTCAGTAAAATGTTATGTACTCCCATCATGGCAAAGATAAAATAAATCGGTTATTAGAAATGAGTTATTAAAACTATTATGTTTAGAAATTTGTTGGAAAAATCTTCTCTCCGTTAAACAGAAATTGGGGAAAAAATAACTGGGGGCTAATAATTCACGGAAGCTAATAATTCTAACTTCAACTGTATAACAGATAAGTGATACAGGCCACGTGGAGCGATTACAAGTTACATCACACAATTAAATACATATTTTGCAATCTACAGAAAAAGAGGCAACAATTTTAATTACATTGGTGCAATAGCCTAGTGGTTAGCGTCAACATATGGTGCCGAGTTTGAATTCCGGCTCGAGGACATTTCCCTACCCTACCCCACTCTCTTTCCAACTACGCTTCCTGTCTCAATACTGTCCTATCTAAAAAACGCCAAAAATAAATCTTTAAAAAAAAATATATATACATTTTATTACACTTGGATATTATGATCTGGAGGAAGAAGAAACTGCTCCATATGACAAAGTCCAATACATAATAATCTCTGCTGCTCCTTCCTAAAATAGCAAACAGTCAGTGAATCCTGCATTGCAGCATAGGTTATTGTATTAAAAATCTGAAAAATGACAGGAACAAACACAGCACTAGGTTGCATATACTGTGGTATTTGTCATGAAACCCTTTTTTCACCCTTTATTCCCCGTAACCGAATCTCCATTTGTCAGTTATCGTCATTTTCAAATCATGATCAGTCCCGTGATCCCCTGTGCACCGCTAGTATCTAAAGGAAAAGGCACGTTCACGTTTTACCGGATCCGACACTTCATATTTGGTGATGTACCATATAATATCGATGCATTCAGGCAAAAGATCCGAACTCAACATGATTAAATTATTTGACTCTAAGTCGACTATTTCGTTAAAGAGTCAATAGATTTAAACAAGGTGCACTTTTAGATTTAAACCTCAACTGGATGTTTTCATTCACTTAGTGCTGTTACAAACTGCATGGAAGGTCATTTTCAAAAACCCATAATAGGGGCTCTTTAACTACTAGTTGTATGTTGTTGAATATACAGCATTTGTGCAAAGCCAAGTCTGTCTTTAAAGGATTCAATCCAAAATTCAAAAATCGAATCAAATTTCCCTATGGAGAAAATGAGTGCTTCTCTTTCTATGCAGACCAAACCGTATGAAGAGAGACTAGTTCCTTAACACTAAACGCCATAAAGATGTACTCGCACTAAATTTATGGAGAAAATGAGGTGGAGAATTATGCCTTCTCTGACAGCACCGAGAAAGCAATCTGCATCATCGCTTATTGCATGTGTGCTTGGACACACAAACACGCACACGCACACACACACTCAGGCTGTGTTTAACACTGTCGGATACGAAAGCCGGTGTAACAGGACTTGGAGAGCAGATAAATTATGTAAATGCTGTAATGAATGGTTTGCCTGCATACACTTTCCCTCTCTGTCACACTCACACAAGCACACACACATACACAGAGACAGTGTCTGAGTTATGAGGTTCAGGTTAACTTGATGGGGGGTGGGTTGCACAGTGAGCCAGTTTTACTCACAAAAATAAATCTCTTGTGTGTTTATGAGTTTTTGCACGTCTGGCAGCCGCTGATCTGTGAAGCATTCATGTAGGTCATGTGGGACTTTTTTTTTTCCTTCCCCATTTTGTATACATCAACCTTGTTCCAAAAACCTAGTGAACTGACCTGCTGCATTGAAGTCATAGAATGCTGTCTTAAAGCAATAGCAAACACTAAACACACACTAACACACACACACACACACACACACACTAAACCCCTCTACCCAGCGAAAAAGATTGATTAATGGTAACATATTGCTTACATGTGTTTTAGTATTTGAAAAGTTAATTTGCAAAAACATATAACCACAATTTGTATATTTTTTATAAACTAAAAAGCTTCAGTTTTACATTTACATTTACATTTAGTCATTTAGCAGACGCTTTTATCCAAAGCGACTTACAAATGAGGACAAGGAAGCAATTTACACAACTATAAGAGCAGCAGTGAACAAGTGCTATAGACAAGTTTCAGGTGTGTAAAAGTCTAAGAAGCAAAACATTAGTAGAAATTTATTTATTTATTTTTTTTTTTTGAGAGAGAGAGAGAGAGAAAGAGGGCACAGTTAGTTTTAGCAGTTTCCATAAATCATGTTTTTATTTTTTTATATATTTGTTTTCTTCAATGCACAAATTAAAATATTATAGTTATCTGCTTTATTTCTTCTTATATCTGCTTTTACTTCTTTATTTGTTAGTATCAGAAAAACATGATTTATTTATTTATTAAATTTTTTATTTATTAATTTTTTGTGTGTGCATAAAAAGCATTTTCATATAAAGTAGGGCTTCATATACCATAATATTGCCCCAAAAAGAAAGGAAAAAATAAAACTGCAAAAACTGGAGCTCTTTAGTATTTTTTTTTATTTTATTTTTTTTTATCTAAAACAGTAAGGTTGCAAATATCTTAATAATAATAATAATAATAATAATAATAATAATAATAATAATAATAATAATAATAATAATAATAATAATAACAATAACAATAATAATACAAGTACAAAAATGTCTTAATGTAACAGTAATAATACCTAAATAAATTGTCATATTGTAACAGCAATACATAATAACAGAAATACAATCTTAATTTATTTTCATTGTAATGAAAGCGCGCATAGTGCATGTATATATATATATATATATATATATATATATATATATATATATATATATATATATATATATTACTATTTGTAACATGTTGAAGTAAACTATTACTATATAAACTACTACTACTACTAATAATAATAATAATAATAATAATAATATAAATTATATAAGGATCGAGAACACATCAAGTATATTTAATTTAGAGTAAAGCTAAGCTTTTTTTTTTTAAATTGGTTTTAAGGTGCAATATGTAAGTTTGACACCATGTTGTTGAACTAGGTATTGCACCCCTGGTTCAAGCCATATGCAAGAGCAGGTTGCCAGATTGACGACACCAACAAAGGCTGATTTAAGTCATGTTCTAAATAAAAGCAAAGACACCTGATATAATTATTATTTTCCATATTAAAAGAAGTTTTTGCCATAACCAACACCTGAAATTTATATTTATCTACTTCTTGCAGCTGAACAACAGAAAACTGACAATGATCACCTCAGTTACACCTCATGTGCTTTATTCAGTGTTAAATGCTAATCTAAGATCTTGAAAATAAATTAAATCGTTCAAAATTGAACTTTAGCATTGTGGTTCAAGCCAACACATATCAGTGATTCAGCATGTACATTTAATAATGTTAAAGAGGTTTAATATGCATTAATTAAATTGTAAACCTTACCATTTAATCGGAGTGCAGTGAGTGCACTATTCTGTGCTTCTGAATGGCTGTATTTAAATGTCTGTCTTGTTATGTCTGGTGCAAACAACATGGTAAATCACTGCAAATCTCATCACATAGCGTGTTCTTAGGTCACAGGGTTATAATGTAACCTGCTCACCTAATGTTTACGTTCATAATAGTTAGATTATTTGCTCATAAATAACCACCTCATGTGGAATTCTGAATCTGAATCTCAATTCGGAGGCCGTTACTGTCAACCGAAGGTCGCATTTTCGGCTGTGGACGCATGCTTTGAGAGCCTTCATGACTGAATGAATCACACCAAGACAGCCCGGGGTGCTGATATATAATTCTCTAAACTGGCATTGGTCAGGTTAAATAAACCAAAGACAGACTTTTTCAAAGCAGAATATCTGACTTCAGCATTGTTTTTCAGATAAACAAGATGTTCACTTAGCATGTTTCTTAAATATCTGCAAACATATTATGGTATTTGTATGCTTTAGAGGAGTAAAAAACTTACACACAGCACATTTAACTTGCAATCAATCTCAAAAGTGTCAACCTCCTCTTTAAAATCAGCCAACAGATAATGTAGCATGATCCATCAATGAGATATGCTTAAACCAACAAACCAACCTTGCCTATTTTCCTCCATGCAAAGTCAGGTGGCTTCTGTATGATTATGGCTTCCCATTGTGTTCATGGAGGAGCATCATCATCATCTCAAGCATTTGATACGTTTGTTCCATATCAAGATGATGACCCTTAAACTGTCCAAGGTCAGTAAATTTCTGCTCTGTGAACAGCTTCAGTCTCTCGTCTGCAATCTTGACAAGTGACATTTTCACATGTGGGTCACAGTGCTACTCAACTGGAGATGCTGGTTGCAGCTGGCTTATTTATCTAATCAAGAGGTAGGACAATTATTCAGAATATCATTTTGTTTTGAGAGCTGCCGCTGTAGTGCAGCTAAAAAAATTAACTCCACTGTAGTGTATGGCACTTCTCCAGAATGAGATACTCCTCATTTGAGTGTGCGTGTGTGTGTGTTTGTGTATTTTCGAGAAGGGTGAAGTGAGGGCCATTTCTGATATACAGTGGCGTATGTTCTCCTCTCTGTTTGCGTCTCTTACACTCTCTCTCCGTCATGTTAAATGAAAAACATTAAACTGACTCGGCAGATAAACAGCTCCACATCAAAACAACATTAATATAGGGTGGAGCGAGTGGAAAAGAGAAAGGAAGAGGGAGGAAATGAGAGACACCCATTCAGATGAAAGGGAGTTCATGTTCAATCCGGCGTATCATTGCAAAATACTGTTGAATTACCTGGAATATTCGATCAAGCATGTTTTTAGAGCATTGGATATCGTGGCAGGTTTTTAATTTATTTAATATTTCATTAATTAATATTTTTTTATTTACAGTTTGTTAATCATTGGCTAATGATTAATTGAAGCAGACAATGTAGTTTTAAGTGTATTTATTTTGATTTATTTAGATTTTTGATCTATTGTGGTAATTAATGCATTACCATGCTGTTTGTTGTAATACAATAGCATTTGTTCAAATAAGGAATATATATTATTATTATTGTACCTTTTATCTGCTCATTGTAATTGAGATAATGAGGCAATAACACACACCTGGCCATGGAACAGCTTAGAAGCCAATTGTCCAATTACTTTTGGACCCTTAACAAATGGGAGGGACATATGCAAACTGTTGTAAAGCTGCGGTCACACTTGACTTTTCTTCCCATAGACTTCCATTCATACGCACGCGAATGCATCAGACCGGAAACGCAAGGTCATGCGTCAAGTTTCGCAAGTTGGTGCAGTGCAAAGTTCAAGCTTGGTGAACTCTGACCTGCGAAATCGCATCACTTGACTGCATGAGACCAATTGAGGATTAAAACATGACCTCTCTGGACAGAAATTTAAAACATGGAGCAATCGCTTGCTTTTTTAATGTCTAATCATCTTGTTCAACCCCGCCCCTTTTCGCAGCGCTGTACGACAGAATTTCGCACACACAAAACCCGGTGTGACCGCAGCTTAATTCCTACACCGTTCTCCTGATTTGGATTAGACGTCTCAAATTAAAGCTGACCATCTGCAGTCAAAGAACATCTTGTTCGTTATATTTCAAATAAAATTTCAAATTATTGATGTATAGAGTCAAAAATGTTAGAATTGTGTCAATGTCCAAATATTTATGGTTCTACCTGTGCACAGATGCACCGATATGGATTTTTGGGCCAATATCGATAACCGAAAAATCTTCAGATTTGGAGGCCGATAACAGATATATATAAGTATTTCAATAAGTATTTCAAAATGTTATATTTTTATACAGTGAACAGCTGGATTTAATTTAAAAACGTCATGCAAGTTTGAACATCTCAGAATAGCCTACTCAAGGCAAAAAAAAATAAATAAATAAAAAAACAATAATTTCAAAATTGCAAGGTGATTAAATAGACCTATATTCACGATTTCGCATAAATAAGCATGCCAAAAATTATTTATTTCCTTTTCTCTTTTTCTCTCTCTCTCTCTCTCTCGCTCACACACACACACACACACACACATACACACACACACATGATTGCTTTGAACAGTTTCATCAGACTGACATTTTGTTTTATTAATAATAAGTATATATTATATTAAGTATATTACGAATAAGTATACATAATATTTAATTAAACATATAAATGTTTATTTTAAATATATAAAAAAAGCATTATATATGCCTGAACAACTAAATGAATGCTTAAGTCTATTGAACTGAAAGTATTGTAATCACATTACAACATCAATGCTGTAAAAGGAAACTTTTGAAATTGAAAATAGTCACATTAAGCTTTCACCTGACTATTTTTTTTTACTTAACTTTAACTTTCTCTTCAATTAATAGTTTAGTTCTTAATTAGTCCTACATTAACGAATGATTGTTAAGAATGAATTATTGCGTGTTAGTGCACCCATAATGTAAAGTGCTGTTTGTCTTGTGTTAATAATAGTAGTAATAATAGAAAGTATCATTTAAATTGTTCCCTTAATTGTTTAAAAAAATTGTTAATTGTGAATGAAAAAGCTCCAGTTTCCCCCACAGTCCAAAGACATGCGGGATAGGTGAATTGGGAAGGCTAAATTGTCCGTAGTGTGTGAGTAAGTGGTTGTGTATGGATGTTTCCCAGAGATGGGTTGCGGCTGGAAGGGCATCCACTGTGTAAAACGTGCTGAATAAGTAGGTGGTTTATTCCGCTGTGGCGACCCCAGATTAAGAAAGGGACTAAGCCGGAAAGAAAATGAATGAATGAATGTGAATGAAAAATGAAATCACAGGATTCAGTGCACAAGAGAAACTCATTGAGTAAACAAATTTGTAAAAGTTTTATTTTAAGAAATAAACTCTCACATTGTGACAAAGTATATCAATAACTAACAAAAAAGTTATAAAAATAATATATGAGAGTCATAAAATGGGGTTACTTGCAGGTTAATAATAAAACATAAGACTAGAGCGCCAGAGATAATGTCAGTTATTCCGATTTATTTGACATCACTTGAATTCAGATGATAAATTAGTATGAAGAAATAACAAAAGTTGTCTCATATCTTTTATTATTGCTTCTAACTTTCACTCTTTATTATGGTTTAATGTTATCCATAAGCCATTTACCTCAAAAGATGTATGTAGAAAATGCATTTGGATGACAGCAAATGCCTTCTCATATTGAATGCACAGTAGCAATGAAGCTGTTGAATCATGCTAACAATGTCATAACAATGTTTCTGCAATATTGTGAAGGCACACATTTATTATCTTTAAATGACACTGCTGAATAAGTTATGTAAGAGAAAACTGTAACCACAAGATTTTCACAACTTAAGATGAAGTGCAGACATGCTAGCTGAAATCAGCTCATCAGAGAGTGCGTTTATATGTACAGTAAGTATTTGTGTGTTCATGTGTACAGTATGTTGTGAATGAGTGGGAAGTGTTTGGCCTTCACATATGTGAGCTGAATGTGGAAAAAAGAGTTATACAATTATTTATGAAATGCAAAAGCCAACAACATGTGTTCCCTTGAGAGAATGAGTGTATAGAAGTAGACAAGTGTTTAAAGGGTATTTTTGGTCTGTTTGAATTGTTCCATTTATCAGAATACAATTCCATATGCACCTCGCCTTCACACAACTCATGCATTATTTGCTATAGAAAAGGAAACACAAATAATAATAATACAGAGAGCATTAAACAATACATTATTTAGCAGTAAATTTGATGATGACCCTCTCCTGACACTCCACAAATACACTCATTAATCTTTTACTTGCTCTTGAAGGTCACAAAGATTGGGTTGTATACTGGGAAGCATGCAAATTCAATTTCTAGCTAAGAAGTTATTAAAGCCCCAAACTGAAAACTATATTGGTTGGCCCTTACCTGTCACTGCCTTTTAGGATCAGCCTATATCACCATCCCTGCTTTCCCAATAGAATAAACTTCAGGCCATAAATAGGAAAACATTGCTAATAAATACTTTCCTCAGCTTGTCCACCCGGCTTTTAGGTTTGTACAACGTATACTTAACTTCGTAACTGATACAATAACAATTCCAACCATCCAAGAGTCATTGGACATATATGTGCCACAGCCTATGTTTATGGAACGTGCAAAATACGTTGCTCAGGGAATGTGTTGTTGATATTCATTGATTTACAGTTAGTTCTGTTTATTTACCATTGTGAATTGTATTATAGGATGTTGATCTGTGCTCTCTCCACTTTTGATGATGATAAATTCTACTGTGCATTTGATCAAAGTGACTATTACTAATGTTTTAGTGGTTTGAAACAATATATTGCATTATAAATAATATTTAGATAATTAAGTCTATAAAATAACAAGAAAAAAGGACTTGCATTTTATTACCATGTTTTAATATTGTAATTTACAACTAACCAAACTAGACAGTTTATAACGACTAGACACGACAAACTAGACACTATAAATAATTAAAAATGTTAATACAAATAACTTTTTCAAACGTTTTACCATCAAAGTTGTTGGAGGAAAAATCAAGGTCCCACAATGCAATTAGAAAGCATAAATAAATGAATAAACAAATAAACAAATAAATAGATAAATAAATAAATAAATATTATTATTATTATTGTTATTATTATTATTATTATTATTAATAATAATAGTAAATCACAATTTATTATTATACATTATTATTAATTTGTTAATTTGCGGATATATGTATTTTTTACAGTGTACGTTTCAGTTGACAAATCCACTAGAGGGTGCTGTCTACTTTTTTTTTGCAAATCTGAAATGTGTTACTTAGGCCTGATCTCATGAGAAAGCGTAAGTGTTTTACGTTTTGTCAGTTAAGTGGCTAACTCATACGAATACTTATGAGTTCAGTCGTATGAAAATGTACGATTTCAAAAAGAATGCATGGCATTGTGGGATGAGCAAATTATACTAAATTGTATGAATGAGATCGAACAAATTCAAATGAATTAGCAACTAAATCAAACAGTTACTATATGCCTTGAGATTGTGTTGATTGCTTTGGATAGTTTTTTGTTCTGTGTCAGATACACATCATTTGTGTGCACGTACAGATCCCCAACTGACCAAAACCCTTTCCTAAACCCAATTAATAGTGTTTTCAAAAGAGAAAAGTGCATCACGACCACATGCTTTTACCTTGATTTTGTATTGCTTTTATATCTTTTGTGGAATTTTAACTTATTACATTCAAATCTGAGTGCTATAAATCACAAGTATAACACTGTACAAATTGAGCTACCAAGCAAATGCTGAAAATTTGTCTACTTGCAGTTAAACAGGTGAGACAAATGTGATCGTTTATAAATCATAGACAGAGTTAAGTTGTTTTGTGCTATTTATTTGGTGTTTTGCAAAGCGATGCATGAAAATATTAAGTTATTTGTTGATAGAGTGTCTATGTTAATATCATTAGTGTGAAAAGGAACAAAATTTGTCAGTATCATACTGCCCCTTAGCATTATTTTTTACCTAGAAACTCAAACGTATGTTGTGATACACTTTTAAGATTTCACAAAAGTGCACATCTTCTCAATGAGTCTGTGTTGCACGATTCAGAAAACCTATTTATTGCTTCTTACATAAGCGATATCCTTCCCAAGATGTCTGCTGTGTTTGTTTGTTGCCATTTTATCATGCACAACCACAAATGAAGGTCACCATTGCTCTTCTCGATGGGGAGTTTGTACCGAATAATTCATCTAACTTTGGGGGTCTGCAGTACGTACCTGTAGTCTGACGTATGTCTTCACAGTCCCGTCAACAGCCTCTGTGCCAGGTGGACAGACGTGATACTAAGTCTCTCTGCCAAGTTCTTTGCAGACATCCACCCCACGGTGGTAAACAGGTGGCAAATTTTAGTCAATCCTGCAGTCACCAGGACCTCCTGCAGGAGTGCAGTAAGTGCAGGATTTGTGTAGCACTGGCTCCCACTTAATTTAAAGCACCTGGCCAAACCTGGCTGAGAAATTGCGATAGGTATGCTAACATCCGTTTCTTTGTGAAAAGCCATGTAGCCTAGCTTAAAATGGTCAAGGTGTTTTTTTGGAAGATTGAAGCTGCTTTTCCACCAGTTTGAATCTAGTCCAGAAGATCAACCATGTACTGCAGTAAAACCTGGTCTTTTCCTTAAAACATTGTAAGTAGATAATTGTTTCAAGTGGTCATTATGATCTGCTGTACTGCTTTATGGTTTCAGGGAACACATTTTAACTTGTATTTTGTTTAACATACAATCTTCTAATGGGGAAGAAAAAAATATGCCATAGATATTTTCACTGACTGTTCATAGTGACCACATCTGCTACAGGCAGAAAAAAAACAAGGCCACATGCATATTATGATCTATATACAGTGCTCAGCATAATTGAGTACACCCCATTTTGAAAATGAATATTTTTTTAGTTTCTATTTTTTTTTTTTTTTTCTATTTCTCAGTTTATCCATTCTCATTTCTCAATATAGGCCATTTTGGTGCATTTAAACAGATTTATTAAGCAGATATATTTATTAAAATTGTATTTAAGTCACGAAACATATTTAGAAATCGAAAGATAATACACTTAAATTCAAGCCAAATATTGAAAAAAAAATTACAAACTACAAAATTTCAACTTTCAATTTTTTTTTTGCTTCTCTTGATTTTTTTTTTTTCTTTTTTAAAATTAGTATTTAGTATTTTTTCTATAACATATGCATTTGGGTGTAATCGTTTTTGGACCGTTATCATAAGTTATTTAAGATTTGGCTTCAGTACTGCACAAATATAAAATTGTATAGCTTCCTATTAAAAATATGAACGTAAAAAGATTTTAAGGGGTGTACTCATACATGCTGAGCACTGTAAGTATTTTAAATGATTAGGATAGTTAATAGTTGTACTAATATACAATATTAGTGTTTTGAAAGCCTGAAAATACAACAGTTTGAAATCTGGTTAATGTTTGTGTGCTTATGTTTGTTTGAAAGTGATGTTGGCATGGCATGCCCATTATAGCATTTTATTTTATTTTATTTATTTATTTTTTTTTCCACTGATCCATGCAAACAAGTATAATTTGACACGGTCACTATAACACACTTAAAAATAGCTTAAAACTGCTGTTTTTTTTTTAGTTTGGTGTGAGCATTAAGGTAGCGTTTGAGACTGGTAAGCTAGTAATCTTTGAATCACTGATTCAATTCAATGAACCAGTCCACTGCAAAGATCTTGTTATAAAGAAATCAAATATTCACTTCTCAAGTTTGTTCCACATGAAGCTATTGTGTGCTGTATATTTTTGATAGATTACATACATTGTGTGGGTTTCAAAATGGAATCTAAGTTATTATTTACTGACAATTGTCTCCTCGAATGAGCTGTCACAATGAGACCTGATGTTACTGACTTATTGAGTCATTGAAGTGAAGGTAACACTTTATTTTGATGGTCCATTTGAGTATTAGTAGACTGTCTGCTTAATATCTGTTGCTATGCTCTTTCAACAGACATTTAGCCGACTTTAATACACATATGTGGACAGCCCATTTTAGCTCTTAAGTGGCTATTTAAAATACTTTGAATGTTTTATATTTTGTTACAGACATACAGTGTCATCCTGTTACTGTTTTGCAGCATATGAATGTCCCAAACACAATTTTTAACTCTCCAAAATGGGAAAAAATAGTTTTTACTCTCTGATAGTCAAAGCAAGTTCGTAAAAATAATAATTCTATGTTAAATATGCATAAAAAAAAAAATCAGGAAAAAGTGATTTATGTAAATTCAGACCACGAGTCCACATAAATGGACAACATTTTTCTCTAAAAGTACATCATATCAAAAGATGATACTTACGTTTTTATTCTAATTAGGTTCTAATAATCCCAAATAGCAAAGAGAAATAAAAAAAATGCATGTAAAAAACACCTTGGGCCTTTAGAGGAAAAGAAACTTTGCAAGTACATGTCAACTTACACTAACCCTAACCCCAACCTAGCAGTCTACGTATAATCTAATGAGAAGTAGTTGACATGTAGATGAAATGTAACTTAACTCAACAAACAGACCACCAAAATAAAGTGTGACCGAAGTGTAATGTGATGCTCAATATGTTCGTTGAATAGAACTTTACTGTTCTTGTACAATCTTTTCAATACAAACTATTATATAGCTACATTTTTCTTACTCGAGTATTTGTCTTTTGGAAAATACAGTGAAATAACTCACCCATTTGTTTTATGGAAAATAACATATGGGTTTGGAACAAAATGAGGGTAAAGAAAGTAAATCATGACAATTTTTCACTTTTTTTTTTTTTTGCTGAAGCTATTTCAGAACTGCACTGTTGTTTCTAAAAAAGAAGTGCTGCGAGAAGGCTGTGGGCATCAGCATATTTAGCCTTGACAGCATTTTTCTTTATAACCGCTAGCCAGAAAGCGTCTATGTTCGGCGGCATCATAAAGAGCGTGCACTGATTCTGTCAATGGATGAGATTTACACACTCGTCTGTCGCTTACCTGCCTTGAGCAGGGCCTAAACCTCCCTACCTCATCCAGTCTTTAATACCCTCCCTCTACAGGGCTGCACTGCTGTCCCATTGATTTCATGTCTTTCACTGAAGCTTCGAGCTGCACGCCTTTCTAGTCACCTGATTACATCTAGACCCAACCCTACATTCATAACACAGACACACATACATGCACTTGGCGGATCCGTGACTTGGCGAAGGTCACATTGGGTTTGTTTGCACAGGCTGCTGTATTCCTGTCTAGGTTAGACTCAATCAAAAAAGCCTAGCGAGGGAACAAACAAACAACAAGATGAACTACTGAATGGCAGGATGTGCTATTAAATTGGCTAGATGTGTATGTATCTGTTTGTAGCCATCTGGCTTCCCTTGAATGAACAAAGATGAGGATTTCTAAAACACTTTATCTTTTTGAAACGCTTTGTGCATGGCCCTTACTTGCGCGGTGTGGGCACATACACACAACAGTTCGATAACTGGCAGTTCAAACAATTGCAGTGTCTGTTGGTAACAAAACTGTTGCTATCATGGTATCTTATCGTTAAGTTCTTGAGCTATGTCCTTTTGCCTCTTTGTCTTGGACTCGCTTGGTTTCTTATCAGAGCAGTAACTCATGACTGCAGACTTCCAGGACTGAATGGAGAGTTGTGGAAATCAGTGGCTGCATGGGAAACATGGCTTCTACTAAAAATTCATCAAAATATGGCAATCATGCATGATCTTTACAGTATATTATACACTAGAAATTCTTCAATTTCACTATTACAATTTCCTACCTCACGCTTTTGTCATTTTATAGTATGTGCTTCATTCAGTAGCTTATTATATACTATAGAAAAGGTTTTAATAACGTATTTGTTCTTAATTAAAATGTTAATGGATGTCTTTTACTTAATTGCAAATCACATTATATTTCAGGCTAAAAAATACAGCAGATCCACTAAGTCAGGGGTCATCAATCTCGGTCCTAGAGGGCCGGTGTCCCTGCAGGGCTTAGCTCCAACTTGCCTCAACATACCTGCCTGGGTGTTTCAAGTACACCTAGTAAGACCTTGATTAGCTTGTTCAGGTGTGTTTGATTAGGATTGGAGCTAAAATCTGCAGGACACCGGCCCTCCAGGAGAAAGTTTGGTGACCCCTCATCTAAGTTATACATAATTACAAGTTTAGTATTAGTATTAAATACATATTATATTACTAAATATAAAAGTAATCTGTAGAGAAAAAAGTATATTATTTTGCCATAAACTTCATTTATTCATTCAATGTGACATCTGGATGCCAATCATTGAATTAATCATAAAGACAAACAAACAAACAAACAATTATTAATATAATATTATACATACTACTATCATTAAAGGCGCAGTAGGTGATTGTCTTCAGAAACATTTTTTGTTGTGCTAGTTGAAAGTCTCTTCACATTCATTATCAATAGTAATGATTAAAGTAAATGGTGTTCGCCAATTAAAATTTGGACGATAATTCCCCTAATTCTAAAAAGTAGCCCAAACTGTCTGGCAGCAAATGTAGGTTTGTACATATGTGCACCTCGTTCATGCAAATCCACCATTTGCACAAACACGCACACTGTGTTCTCATGCACATGAGAGATTGACAGCAGTAAAAACAAATGCTGAATCAAACTTTTTTAAAATCCTGAATTAATATTGGAGTTACTTTTGCACGCTGGAGGAAGGATGACACCATGGCTGAAGTATTTCTTTTAGACAGGTAATGTTATGTTTTAAAACTATTTTAGTCTCACAGAGCTTATGTAGGTTTTGTTGTCCTACGAATGGGTTAAATGCACGGAAGTGTTGTTCAGCCACTGAAATCTTCTGGTGAAAGATTGATGTGACTATTTTCAATTTCATAAGGGACCTTTTACAGCATCAATAATCTAGATTTTTATTTAGTTCAATAACAAACATAAGTAATTAGCGCTATTCCGTCTAGCCTGCTTTACTGAGGTGAAGTTAGTTTTATATTCACATTGATTAATTTCTAAACAATAACAACCTGTGACTCGATTCCTATAATGTTTACCATGCTACTTTAAATATTCGGTCTCAATATGTATAGTATAAGATAAGTATAAGATAAGTATAGTAATAAGGGTAATTAGTGTAACTTAATAATAAGTGTAATTACTGCACCCCACCGGCCAACCACTAGGTAGAGTCACCTTAGGACAAAGTGCAGAGTGAGATCAGCGATACATGCATGAAATATTGCACATTATGATAAGTTTTGCTTGCTACACAACTGAAAACGTGCTAGATATAATACATTTTTTCTTTCAGAATCATAGTCTTATAAAGTACTATAAAGTTTTCTACCTGAATGACATGATCTAGTGCTGTGGTTCCCAAAGTGGGGGGTCAGGACCCCCTGGGGGGTTGCTTGGTGATTTCAAAAAATCTAATAAATTTTATTAAACCATTAGAATCACCATATTGTATCTGTAACCTACTGAAGATAAAAATAGTAGTTTATAGTTTCAGCCTTTTTTTTCTATTGCATTACAATCCTTGGGGTGATTACATTATATTAAAGACACAGCAATAGCGTCAGATGCAGCAGATTGATTTCATGGCATTAGGTTAAACTTTCTGGCACATTTACAGCACTCATATATATATATATATTTTTAATTCAACGAAGAATAGACTTGAGCCTATTGGTGTGTGTGCCGTTGCATGCAAGGTTTCTATATTTATAACCACCTCAGAGGATATTGAGGGTCACGAGTCACTGGCATTGATAATTTGGGGGTCGCAGGCAGAAATGTTGGAGAACCCCTGATCTAGTGGGTTGTCCACTGTCATCTTTGAGGTGCACATTTGGGATTTCGGGAGGCGTGGCTTTGGACGACAGGGGGGGACTGTTTTTAAAGCTATTATGCTAACGGTTAGCATTTTGGCAGATCATGGTAAAGTCTAGATTGGATATGTGGCCGGCCGGAAGTGTGATATGCACATTAATATGGCAGCATTTTTTTCTAAAACTGTATAACAAGATTTAATATTTTTACAGTACTGTGATCGTTGGGTGGGGGTGGGGGTAGGCATTACAAAATACAATTTATTTGGTAACTTTATAGATAGCATAAATGATACTCGGTACAACTACTGTTTTTACGTTACTGTGACTGTTGGGTTTAGGGTTTGGGTGGGAGTAGATGTTAATAAAATACAGTTAATGGGAAATTTAATAAATAATATAAATAATTATCATTAACTTTCGACCGCAACCGTATCCGATCTAGCAGCAACTGCAGATCACCTACTGCAACTTTAATTATTGAATATAAACAAATAGAATGCTGTTTTAGAGTGAGGATTAGTTTAACAATTTTGTCTATGGAGAATTGTATTAAACTTAGTAGTAGTTTGAGAAGTAATGTATTTAAACAACATTGCAGATGCAAAAAAAAATGCCAGTCTAGTACACATTTTGTCATTGATAAGCGACATCTGTGCTTCCTTATTCTTGAGAAGCACAAGCCGCTGCTGCTGGAAATCAACTTAGTCTCATTAATACTGCATGAAGGCATGAAGGCCTTTGCTGTTTTGCCTCTTGAGGTTCCTTGTTTTGACAGCGTGTCCCCACACCAGACCAGAACCCTTTCAGCCGCCCTGTTCCGAATAAGGTCAAACTGCAGCATACAGTGCATCTGTAAAGCAAAGACCTTTTAGAAAGCTTCATAGTTTGAGTAGCGTGAACTTTAAGCTGCTTTGATATTTCAGAGAGTTAATGCATATCTTAACTTTGGGCTCATACCACAACACACAATTTGCTTTTAAGCAATTAGAACTTTAATGTAACATGGAGTTGTTGACTCATGGGATTTGGTTCAAAAAAACAACGCCTGGGGCTATTTTTTGTTGTGCAGCATTGATAAACACAGAAACGCTGTGTGCTCGGATAGTGTAAAAGTGTACGAAATGGAAACAATTCACAGTGGCAGGTGACCTCTGTTGGAGCATGAAGTGTTTACCTCTGTTGTGGGGGTTTGGATTTAAGTGAATGCCACCAAGCTTGGAGACACAGAGTGGAGATCTATAGTGTGTCAGCTGGCCGGCATGTTTGATTGACAGGCTAGCAAGGGGGTGATGCTTGTCAGCAATTCAGGCAGTTACCAAGACACTGTCACAGATAACGTCACAAACAGACTCAGAGAAAAGGAGTCCGTCGACCTGGAAAATGTAGCAGTCAACTGTAAAAGGGTGAAATCATCTAAATTGGAGTCATTTCAGTCAACTGTTACTGAAAGTTTGTTGTGCTTAATGGAAAAAAATGTTTGTGAGCTAATTAACTGATTACATTACAATGAAACATGATGCAAATTTGCGCAAGCAGGCAATATGTCTGCTTTATACACTGTTAAACCAAACAGTTTGACTTAAATGAAAGTATTATAGTCAAATATAAATGAAAGTGCTTTGTACTTAATAGATGGAAAAGGTATTTGAACTCAAAATATGCTTTTATTAAGCTGAATTGAAACTAAATCTGAGTTGTGGTAGATTTCTACTTTACCAGTATGCTTGACTAATTTTGTGAGAGATGTGTAATGTTAGTTTTTTTTTGTTACATTGAGATTTACATGTTGTAAGTTATCATTGTGGTAAAAATAAGCTTGCAGTTAGATTGAAGATGAGTTTAACAACATTTCTGTGTAAGATGTGACACAACAACATTACAGTTTGTCTGCCTGCACCCGATGCGACATGATACGACAGAATCATTTTAACACTAATTCAGAACCGCAGAATAGCGCACTGCACTCCCAACTAAATGGTAAGATTAATTAATACATTAAACCTCTTTAGCATTATTAAAAGTACATGCTGAGTGACTGATATTTGTTAGTCTGTGACAGGTGCCAGGTGTCTCAATGTTTATCCCGGAGACTTTTAGGAATGGAAAAAAAGAGACAGAGACTATTCCTTCCTTCCTTTAAGCCTTTATGTGCTTCTCCCAAGTCCTGTTGACTACATACAGTTGAAGTCAGAATTATTAGCCCCCCTGAATTATTAGCCCTACTGTTTAACGGAGAGAAGATTTTTTTTCAACACATTTCTAAACATAATAGTTTTACTAACTCATATCTAATAACTGATTTATTTTATCTTTGCCATGAGGACAGTACACAATTTTTTACTAGATATTTTTCAAGACACTTCAATACAGCTTAAAGTGACATTTAAAGACTTAACTAGATTGCATAGGTTAACTAGGCAGGTTAGGGTAAGTAGGCAAGTTATCGTATAACGATGGTTTGTTCTGCAGACTATTGAAAACAAATAGATAGCTTTAAGGGGCTAATACTTTTGACCTTAATGTTTTTTTTTTTTTTTATTAAAAGCTGCTTTTATTCTAGCCAAAATAAAACAAATGAGACTTTCTCCAGAAGAAAAAATATTATCAGACAAACTGTGAAAATGTCCTTGCTCTTTTAAACATCATTTGGGAAATATTTCAAAAAGAAAAAAATAGAAATAAAAAAATCAAAGGGAGGCTAATAATTCTGACCTCAACTGTGCATCCCAGTCACTGACAATGAGTAGGCAAAAAAAAAAAAAAGAAATAGGCACTCAAGCATCAATCGTAAAATAAAATGTGACATTATTGTAATAAAAGAATTATACAGTGGTAGAGCGACCATCACACACTTCTCCTCAGAACTTGTCAGAACGCATGTGCACTCACATGCAAAAGGTAAAGCAGAGAAGTCATCTTAAAGAGGACATGACATTTGTATACAATGCATAAGTCACAGTGCTAACTTTCATTTTCAAAAATGTGTGCTAGTTATTTTATTTTCAAGATCTGAGGTAAACTATCTGCTTCCGCAATTTGTATAGCAATAAATGTCACATAAAATGAGATTCAAGCTCACATTTGTAGCATTTAACACTAAATAAAGCACATAATCAGCACCTGAGGAGATCATTGTCATAGTAATTTATTCTGCTGTTCAGCCACGATGTCGCAGATATAGAAACTCATTCATTCCTTCATTTTCTTTTTTGCTTAGTCCCTTTATAAATCTGGGATTGCTACAGTGGAATGAACCGCCAACTTATCCAGCATATGTTTTACACAGCGGATGCCCTTCCAGCTGCAACCCATCTCTGGGAAACATCCACACTCACTTATTCACACACTTACACTATGGACAATTTTAGATTACCCAATTCACTTAAATCGCATGTCTTTGATCTTGTGGGGGAAACCAGAGCACCCAGAGGAAACCCACGCGAACACGGGGAGAACATGCAAACTCCACACAGAAATGCCAACTGACCCAGTCGAGGCTCGAACCATCAACCTTCTTGTGGTGAGGTGACAGTGCTACCCACTGCGCCACTGCATTGCCAGAAATAGAAATTTCAAAAAAATAGAAATTTGGTGGATGGTTTGGACAAACACTTTGTTTAACATGGAATAGATACCTTTTATCACGTCACAGGATCACATTGCATGTAGTTAGGACACATGTAGTAAAGGTATTGTTATAATTAGCACTTAATTAGCATGATGGTTTGAGCTAATGTGATATTTACACAAACAATTTGTATGCAAGCTTTCACTAACCCATGAGGCTAAGGGAGAGGATTTGTGAATGGCAGTGAAGTGAGGCAACTGAAACTGTAGGTCACTTGACCATGACAAAATAGCAGATATAGAACAACAGCATTACCATTGGAGAAAGTACACTGTAACAGCCAACATGGTTCAAGTGTGCATTGACAACCAATCACATTAAACATTACATAGTTGCTTTTTCACACTCAAAAATCCCAGAAATATGTAAGAAGTGTGAAAAACTGGATCTGATGCAAAACTGTCTGTGACTTCTCTCATAAAACAGCACTTTTTTTGTTAACCTTGAAATAAGATTGATCCAAAACTAATGCTTAAAGACAAAACACAGCCAGCAGGCTGTGAACTGCTAAAATAATAAGCTGTTTATTCAGCATAGTGAAGCTTCTCCTCCAGTGACATCCATTAAAAATGGTATGCATCATTAGCCCTTTTTTGCTAATTTTTGATGCTTGCCTTCATGTGTCTTTGTTAGTAAATCCGAATATAGAAAACACTTAACAAAGCAGATTTACTATCAGAAACATATTTAGGTAATTTTAGAAACTGTGTTTGTTTGTTAGATATGCACATTGCTAGAAATCAGTTAACTGCAACATTTTAGTTAAATGGCATCTATGATGAAAATCATCTTTTGAAAGCTGTTTGGACTGAACTATGTGTAGGTATAGTGTGTCCACAGTCATCTTGGGATGATATATAGACAATAAGTCTCTTTTTTTATTTTCTGATGTTAAAATAGGGTCCAAATCCTCCGATTTTGAGGCCCACCACAACATGACGTAGGAGTGTGGTTTTCCCACCCACCGAAATGATTGACAGACAAGTATTAGCATGTGTTTGTAGTAATGCGTATAATCATATCCACAAGACAGGACGTGTGCAAAGCAACCTGAATTAAAAGGTCTGTTCAGCTCACTGTGATCATCAATCATCATCAAATGTGATCAATGAGTTTTACAAGTTTAAAATGTTTATAAACAGTGCATGTTTGTAATTAATTACAGCGATTTTGCTGTCTTTATCACCACAGCCAGCCGCATGGCAGTATACAGTAGACAACTATAAAAGAAGACGCTTCAATCCTTGTTTGTGGATGTTAAATCGGGTGTATTTTGTACATTAACATTACACATATCCATACAGCAGTGAACATTAATGCATATCATGTCACATTTGCCTTGCAAAAACAGTGGCCTGAATTAACTCCACAACAAATATATCAAATAATCATTGGGGAAGTTCTTACTGTAGTATTTCTCACAAACATTACGTGAGATCTGCTTCTTTCGTCTGTCACTGTGCTGTTTATCCAACGGAGATGAAGACAGAGACACTGACAGTCACATGGGAACGGTGGGTGGGGAAAACTAGCATTAAAGGCACAGGCCACAAAAACAGCTACAATGTGTTCAGAGCAGTAAATTCCAACATTCTAAAAGGTATATTAAATAATCTGATGGAGTTTTGCACTGAAATTATACAGACACATTCCAGAGACACAAAAGACTCAACTTAAATCCTGAAAAAGAGGCAAAATAGGTGTTCTTTAATACAATGGTTATGCAATAAAATGGAAAGATATAAAAGTTTGCTTTGTCAGTTAAGTTGAAAAACACATGTGGTATAGAGAATCTAATATATAATGTTACTAATATACAATTAGCGTTTGTTAACCATTTATCTCAACTGATTTCCTAAAATGATTTGAGTTTGCCACTCTTTTAGTATTTACAGCGAAGAGCCCTCTAACAGCTAACAAACGTTCGACATGCAGGATGTTCGGAAGTCCTTGTAGTTCAATTCGGGCCCTTATGTTGGCTTTTTCTTTATTGCCCTTAGAAGTTGTCACACAATGCTGTGCTGGCGTATTTTGCATTAGCATTCTTTTTTTTTCCATCTTGTGGTCCCTGTCCCCTAGCAGCCTCTAAAATAGAAGCCTAATTAGCTTCCCCAGGTAGTGAAGAGAGAACAGAAGACAATATCTGGCTTCTTGTCAACACACATGGCGCCAAGTGCACAAATAAAGCAGCATGCAAGGGTGGGTGGCTACAGGGAGGAGAAACCCACTGTTTAAACATTAGGGTTCTTCTGCCAGAAAACTCCAATTTTGGCTCGTCATACTGGGTCACACGGGGAAAACTTGGGCACCCGTCCCTTCAGGCTCGATGCAGGGCTGCAGGTAGCAATAGCCTGGTGGAGTACTCGTGAATTTTCCCCTAGTTAAGTTGGACCCTCTGTGCGCGCTTTGGCAGAAGTGCACAAAACAGGCAGGACAATTGGGGGATGTTGTATCCCCTCTTGAGTGGCAGGATGTTCAGCTATTTGTTGCAAGGCCCCTGTGTACGGTGAGAGACCATGAAACATGCTTTCCCAATGCATTTTGTTCTCTCTTACCTCCGAGGAGATGTCCTGGCAGCTCTGAAATGCGAATCATTGTAGGAAAAGGCACTTGCGTCATTCACCTGCTATGCATATTTAATTTTATTTTTTTAATACTGAACAGCAGTTTCGAGAAAAAGTACACACTTATATCTAATGCCTTAAAAAGTAATAATAAAAATAAATTACCAGAATTGTGTGTTGCTTAATAATTACAGTAATGTTTTAAACATTTGCAAAAATCAAGTACATGTTAAACATCATAATTTATTAGCAACATTTATTTGTATGTAGTAACAATTAAGCAGCAGGTAAATCACCTTAAAATACATGTGGATTAGATTTAGTCACACACTCCCACACTATCTACTAACTGGTCCTGTTTTACAATGGTTAAACATGTACTATGAATTCATAAAGTGAAGTTTAATTGAGGGAAATTAGGGGGTGTTAACGATGGTTGTCAGACAAACAGACCTATGCAGATGCATAACCACAGCAGAGACTTAAAGAATACATACATAATGTGTATCTAGTCAATGGCTACCAGCACTTTGGGAGACAAATAAATAAATAAAAAAATAAATAAATAAATAAATAGATAAATAAATAAACATGCTATAAATAAATAGCATAAAATTTAAATAAATTACATACAATTTAATAATTACATAAAATAAATAAAAACAAGTAAATGTGAAATAAACAAATATGAAATAAATAAATAAAAAGGAAAAAAATAAATAAATAAATATGAAATAGACAAATAAATAAATTGTATAAAATAATTACATAAAATTGAATAATTTCATGAAACAAAAAACAAATATGAAATAAATAAATTGCATAAAATAAAATATTACATTCAATTCAATAATTAAAATAAGTAAATATATACATATAAAATAAATAAATAAATTAATTAATTAATTTGAAAAATAATAATAATGAGAAATATTTGCATATGAAATAAGTAAATAAATAATCACATAAAATTGAATATCACATAAAATAAAATAAATAAAAATAAATAAATATGAAATAAGTAAATAAATAAAATTAAATACATAAAATGAAATGGATGCATAAAATAAATGCATAAAAATAATAAAACAAATAAGTAAATTAAAATTAAAATAAACAAATAAATAAATATGAAATAAAAATGTATAAATAAAATAGTTACATAAAAATGAATAAATCACATTTAATTAAATAAATAAATAAAAATCAACAAAACATGAAATGAAATATATACATAAAAATAAATGCATAAACAAACAAATAAATAAATAAATACATATGTTTCTCAACAAAATTCTGAAATAATTTTTCAGATTTTTCTCAAAAAAAATTGTCAGTATTTGATTGTTAAAATCTGCTATATAATTAAATTAGCTTTAAGGTAAAGGGGAATTGTTCCAAGTTTCCCATTTTACTCAAACAAGACAAAACCACTGATGCTGTATCTCTTATATCGCACACCCCTGCGTCTGTCTGTGTGTGATTCCATCAACAAGTAATGTCATATTCTTTATCCAGATGCCACCTAAAAAATCTCACGCTGGAGCAAAAAATGAACAGAAAATCACACCATCAGTCTCACTAATGTATGTTTTCCTAGCAGATGATTTAGTGTTTTCCTTGCTGTGATTTCATGTGACGCGCGCCACAAACACACGCAGCTGTCAGATCCGTCCTCATCCTCCTACTCGGATGAGAAAGATCTTTTTGCGGAGAGCTTTGAGCGTTGAGGCGGCTAATGTTTTAACTGCACGCCGCTCACTCGTGAAACGTACGCAGTGAAAGATGTCATAATTGCGCCTGGATTGCACAGGACACCTGCTCCGTTTTTTGCTTGCCTTCTAATCTAATACACGATATTTCAGACTGGAGTGATGGCGCGACACAAGCAAGTGTGTCTTTGAAGGTTGACAAACTGCGAAAGCTTGGCGCTGGCGTTGGGATCCAGAAGAAGGCACTAATTAAAAGTGTAAGATGTTGATTAAGATTGAACTTGCTGCGGAGATACCCTTGAGGAAAAAAATGAAAAGCAAAAAGGAGCAGATTAACAACAGAGGGGCTTTACTTCAGAAAGATTGTCACCCATGTTTATGCAGAGCAAAGAACTGTCGATACCCCTGCCTGGATTCACCTTTGAAAAGTGGGAGAGCTTGTACAGAGATGGCAACATTTAATTAGCTGCAAATCTGTGCTGTCTGCTGCCTGGCATTAAATTACATCCCTGACTGATATGACCTTTTTAAATGATGTATCGATTTGTTAATACTGCTTAGCGTTAGCGCCTCGGCACCACGGTGTCGTCGCGCAAAATTGAAGTAATATTTGTACCAGTATTGATTCAGCGCAAAAGGCATAAGACGATGTGATATTTTCGGCTCTGTTTGCTTAGTGGATTCTTCTTTCCTGCTGGGTTGACACAACACTGCCTCCCACAATCACTCTCTCCCACACACACACAAACACACACTTTTTTGTAAGAAATGACTGAGGATGCGGAAAGATGTGATTTTTCAGTATTCAGATTTTTAAAATGATGGAACAGCATGCAACACTCATGTTAAACATGTTAAAGTTTATAATGAAACAACATCAACGGTGCAGCTGATTGGCTGAAATGGGCTTGTTTTGTGTTTCTATTCCAATAATAATAAAGTAGGTGGTTCATTCCGCTGTGGTGACCCCTGATGAATAAAGGGACTAAGCCGAAGAAAAATGAATGAATGAATAAAAATAAATGCATAAATTTAATTTAATTTAATTAAAGAGCCCCTATTATGCATTAAAAAAGGTCATATTTTGGTTTTGGGGGTCTCCAACAACAGGCTGATATGCATGCAAGGTCAAAAAACACTTTCGTTTTCTTATAATATGCATTTATTTTTACCTAATTATACCAACGACACCCATATGATTGGTTCAGCGATTGATTTGTTCCCAAACCCCTCCTTAGCTCAATGCTAATCTACGCTGATTGGTTCAATGACCCATCTGTTGCAATTGGTCGATTGTGTTCAGTGTGTGACTGAGAATATCACCCACCTACCTCGACTTATCCAGAATTTTGAAGTAATCTGAGTGCAGAGTATATGTGTGAGCCCAATGCAGGAGTGCATTAAAGCAATGTAGTTTAACACCAGCGAATTGCTCCATACTTGACCCCGCACGTGTAGGAGCAGCTCATGGTGGCCATAGCAATGATAAATGGAGGATTGCAAGCTTACAAATGCATTTAAATTCATAAACAAAGCGGCACACGGCGCATTTTCAACATGGTTTTAGATGCGATATGAGAATATAAAGAGTTACCCAGATACAGTACAAGCCACGTGGAGTGGTTACAAGTAACAAAACACAATTAAATACATCATTTGCAAGCTATAGAAAACAAGGAGGCAACCATTTTAATCACACTTATGTTACTTACACTTGTGAAATGGAGGAAGAAACTGATCCATGAACTGTGTACTGTAAAGTTCCTGTCAAGCTCCAACAAAGTCCCATACATCAATAGTGTTTTCTGATTCTTCCTTTAACAAACGGCAGATGAATCCCCCGTTGTAAGAATGTAGATTGCTGAAGCTTGTGGGTGTTGGGTTATAACTCAGGGAGGCTAATAGTTCTGATTTCAACTGTACATAACGTCAAACAACATCCTTGAAAAGTTGTTAATTCATTTTTAATGAAGGAATGAATGAACAAATGAACGAATAATATATTATTAGAATAAAAAAATAGAAGCATATTAACTGCATAATTATTATAATTTATGAGAAATTAGGAAAGATGGTTACACTTTTGCTTTGTTTCTGCTTTGGTTATTTATCTGCTCTGCACTTAAATCTCTATATAGGTCTGTTTGTCTGTCTGACTTGCCTTCTCTCTATCTCTCTTCATTTTCCCTCTCTCTCACTCTCTCTTCCTCCTGGAACAAGCAGATGTAATCTGAGTGAGTGAGTAGTTGGTGAGCGTGTTAATAGTGTTAGGCTGTAGGCAGGGTGCCGTTCTGGTCCAGCTCGGCTGCACATGCATTTGATGGATCACTCTGCTGTCAGATCAATTTTAGAAATGCATTGGAACCAGAGAGACAAAGAGAGAAAGAGCGAGCTAGGCAGGGGAGGGATAGAGAGGGATGGACAGAGGCGGAGTAAAGCGATATAAAAGGGAGGACACATGAAGGCACTGAGAATGAGAGATACTGTTTAAAGACAATACCACCATAAGAAGGTGGCAGAAACAACACGAGAAACAATGATTACAATGGTATTGCTAAAAAAAAGCGTAGGAGACTGAAAGATTTTAAAAAATTGCAAGTAAAAAAAAAAAACATATATTTTCCCCTCCGCCGGCCTCGATATTTATAGCCGATGAGGACTTGAGGCTATAGAAAAAAAAGGAACGATCTTTTTCACCCGTGTGTTGAAAACTGGTGGAAACTGACTATTAACTAAACTCCTCCGCATTGACTAAAGCCCACTTTCTTCAAATTGGCACACCACAAACATGTAGGAAATGTGCACATGCTTGCTCTTCACAACAATAGGAGCACTGATGGGGTTGCGAATAGCAGCATGTACCAGAAAGGGCTATTGCCCAGGCTCAGGTTTAGATGGTGACCGGCTTGGAAGGGAGCTGAGGCAGTGGTTGAGGGTTGTACTATGAATTATATCAAACTAAAATCCTCATCATATTTTCTTTGATTAGAAAAATGGCAACACTGTGATGTAATCAAATTAATATTGCATACACAGATGTGCTTCATATATATATATATATATATATATATATATATATATATATATATATATATATACAACAGTTCTGTCTGGTTCTTGAAGCTGATAGCTGTGTGATATTCTGCAAATAACAGGACTCGTTCAGCCTTTTAACGCCTCACCCTTGTGTATTACTCCGCCCACATACAGTGACAAGCACAGGACACTCTACAGTTTGACAAATACAGCTGCTGTTGTACAACATAATGTACTATTGAGGCTTTTTTTAGTTAGGAACGTAGTTGTTTCGATTGCAAGTATGCAGTTTATTTATAAGAATAGTGCCTATTTTAATATTTATAATTTTTGAGAGACAGCCATTAGCCTGACATTGAGCAGACCAATGATGGTTGACATTGTTAATACACGATGGTGACAGAGATCGAGTAATAAGCCCTAAGAAGAGGAAAAACCCAGCGTAATTTTAAACTACAGCTGATCAAATCATTATATAAATTCTACAGTAAGTGACTTTCTAAGTCAATCTCTCTCTTTTGTATGTTGTAGTGCTGTATTTATACCATAGTAATTGTAGTGTGTTGAGTGTGAGATGGGACTCACTGCAGACTAGTTCAGTAAACAGAAAATGAAAGAAGAAATGGCTGTATGTGTTTAACTTTTTTTCTTGTCGCAAACACAACAGTAATCTAGTAGTGATTGTGCTGCTTTAGCTTTTTTTTCGGGTTTAATTATTGATCTAATTGCAACAGAGAATTACCGGGAGATATCTCTGTAGACTGATGGCATTTCATGCCGTTCAGCCTTATAATCCTAAAACGTCAGCTAAATGACCTGTTCTGTTATCACTTTAGATATTACACTAGAGAGTCTTTCAAGAACTAGCTCTAAAATGAAGTTGATGAAGTAGTTTTTGTGACATAGTGAAGGGTTTCTGCTGTTCTGACGTCAACTGCAGATGTGAATCAATGGTGGAAGAAAGTAGTTCCTCATACAAAAGGGATTTTACACTCTCTGTGTTTGATTTTCTTTTTTATATACATGTTCGTGACAGTGTGATGTGGCTGTATATCATCACTGATGGGACACTAAGGCCAACTCACCAAAGCACGACTCCCACCAGTATTACATATATAACTGTTCCTTGCTCTGTTAAACATCACTTGTGAAATATTTGAAAAATATATAAAACACAAAATTCCACAGGTATAATTGAAGAGTTCAGATGCAAAAACCATGCATCTGACCTTTTCTTCATTTTTACCAGGCTCCTGTGTGTAGGTTCAGAAATTCTTAAACACTTTTATGGCAAAAATAAGTTATTTTCATGGTCTTTAAAGTGAAATAACTCAACATAGAAGGCTGAAAAAAATGCTGACTTTCCATGTAAATTTCAGGTTTTTCCATCTAAACTCTTCAGTTATTTTGTGTTCAACTGTACTGTTTATAAAATTTAGCCCCCATTCAGCCATTAGGAAACATTTTGGTTTGGAGACTACTTATAACAGTAATCACACTTATTAGCCTAATCATCACAGTAATGTAAAAACAGTAATTATTGTTGTACGGTAATTGTATTGTTGTAAAAATATAAATAACTCTCATTAACTTCTCAATGCAGATATCTCCCATTTAGACTTTACCAAGGTTTGATTAAGCATTTTTTTCCTCCAGCATGGAGTGTGTATACTAGTGCAACCAAATTGCATCTGTTCAAGTCTGAAGTTTGTTCGATCAAACAATGCAGTCCAATCCCCAAAATTGACTATCCCAGTTGAGCTAAAATAGCTTGCTCGAACATACTCGAACAATGTTTTGAAAGAGTCCACATTGTTTGTATTCCTCTGGAAGTCAACCTACGAACAGTAGTTGTCTCTGTACCACTGAGATAGGAGAACAAATTTTAACGTCGAGAAATTACCTCCACAGACCAGAGTCCTAGAAAATAAAAAGTCCTTTGCGAATGGAAAAATAGGTTCTTTTTTTGGCATGAGGCCGTTTTTTTGCTTTAATTGGAACATTTGCTTTTAAGAGAGAATGTTGTGGATGAGTTTTGAGAGTTTTTGAAGATATTTTGGAGGGAGTTTGAAAAGACTTTTGTGGAGCTGGAGAATCAGCTAAAGGGAATTGTGGGGTTACAGAGAGGTTGTGGAGTTGTGGAGAGGATATACTTGAGGTCTTTAGTTGAGCCAATGCATGCTGAGAGACTGCAAATTAAAGAGCAAAAGCAAGATGTGACTGACAGATGGAGCTTGTGGAGGAAGTGACATTTTGTGACACCCCATACATTTAACCATGCAGAACTTCTCTGTCCATATATCTGCCCATGCACCGTTTTACCTAAAGTTGTATTAATTCAAAATACTTACATTCAGTGACCATAAATACCAAAGTTTGTGCTCAAATATTCAATTTGTTTAGTTTGTTTTAAGATTTGCATGATTTTTTTTATTCTATTGGAATGTTTAAATTGAAGTCACTTAACAGAGCTTATTTTAGTCAGTTGTCAAAGGAACAGTGTGCGAGGAAACGTGATTGGCTCTTTGAACTGACGTCCCTAGTGTATACAGCGCACATTTTCTGTCTGCTGGTCACGATTTCATACTTTTTTTATCTCAAACAGCCCATACATTGTTTTCCTTTACTAATCTGTTACCCAGCACTCACTTTTGGGCATTTACACCTACCTAACTTTAAATAGTAACAGTTTCTGACTCCAGTAAGCTACAAACACAAACTAGGTATCATTGGAAAGAAGATGCTTTGAGCTTTACTGTGGTAAAAAGGAACTGCTCAAATATATAACAATTTATACATTATGAAGTCATGAGAAAAATAAAATGTATTGTGTTCAATATTTGTTTTTCCATACACAAACACAGGAAAACATTAATGTAATGTCCTAGAAAAAAATTAACTTGAAAGCCACGTGTTTCGTGAATTTATATTTCAAATTTGATGAAGATAGCATGCAAAATGAGATTTTTGTACAAAGTTTTCTAAGTCTGTATCGGTGTCCTTCTTTCCCTCACCATCAGAGGCATTTTCTAAAAACTGACCTTCCCAAACTAAAACATTAACAGTTGCTGAATAATTTGGTCTACATTCATAGTTCATGAATCTTTGGAAAAAAAATACACTTTGTGCTTTATTTTCCACCATCTAGAGTCTATAATGCTCAAAATGAAAAAGTTATCGATGCTTAAGTAATGCAAAAAAATAAAATAAAATGCACCGCACTAAACATTTAATTATTTCATAAACAAATATATGAAATTAATCCTGAAGCAATACAAAAACATAATAGGTCAAAAGCCACACATCTCCTGAGTATATGTTTTTAATTTGATGCTGATATTATGCAAAATGAAATTTCTGGCATTATTTTTCTTAAGCATAGATGTCTTGTGATTTTCTCCTGCTCCTTGTTTGTGGAGAAGCAGTCTGATGACCACACAAGTAGTCTTTTCACATATCACTTATTTTTTATTGTAAAATAATAGGCAGAAACATATAGTATGAATGATTTACTTGAGCACAAGAAGTACATTATGTGAAATAAGTCCAGTGTATATGCAACACAAAAAGTCTTACAAGAGTTGTTGTTGTTGTTGTTTTGCTCTTTCACTCACTTGCAAAAAAGTGCTTGGACATCTTTTCATATGAGTTTTCTGCTGGCTGCTGCTTGAAATCCACAGCAGAGATTCGACTACATGACAAAAATACAGAATTAGGATTCTATTGTAAACAATTGTATTTCCCTCCTTGAGTAGCAAACACGATTTACTCTGATGCCCATATATACATATGTTGATTTTACAGATAGCTTAGCTAACAGTGGCCAAATAGCAAACATATGATAATGCCAAACATTATTGAAAGATTATACTTTTATATAGATTATATTATACTTTAATATAATATAATATAAAAGTGAATATAAAAATACCCTATATTATACAATTATAGGCACAAGCAGGCTAAATATATAAAATAACTAAAACGTAAACAACTATCATATAATACAGGCATGACTTTATAGTACTCACCGTTATAAAACACCGGAAGTGAGTCTTCATCCACGTCGTCTTCGTATCAGCTTTCCTCGGAAATATTCTCCTCTTCGCTTCAAACAATCTCTCAAAACTCTCTTCAGCAAATCAAAACTTTTGACGATCTATTTTCTGTTTCATTTTAGTAAGCCAGCAGCTCTGCCGTTAGCTTGATCTGTGCAGCAGGGGGCAGGTGCGTCGCGTGATGATTGACAGGTCACTGAGCCAGTGACAGCAAAACGAGTGCAATATCACAGCCACTGACCAATAGAGAAAAAATCATGCAGCCATTGGCTAAATTCTCCGTCAGTTAAACTGATGGAAATAGGAAGTAACTGTGACGTCAAAACACGCGACTGCTTTGTTTAGATTTTAGTAACTATAACTTTGACTTTTTATTCAGTTTGTGGTGTCATTTTATCTGTAACACTGTAAGCTACAGTATGACATCGCCTTGCTTTTTACTACAAAGATGCCATTTTCGCTTGTAAGTGCCATGGTAAATAACAAGTATCCGGACAAATAACCATCCATAATCCACACTATTGTGTCAGTGGGCTAAATGTGTTTGATGGGATGTTTTCTGTTTATCTTTTTGAAATAAAGGGTTAAGCAAAATATCTATCAGTTAGAAAAAAAAAAACTACATAAGCTGTGTCTAACGTTAGGTTCATGTTCATTTTTGACATGTTTTTGCTAAAAAGTGTCGTTTAAGTAAACTTAAAAAGTATCGAAAGACGAATCTAGGTTTTTTAGGGCAACGAGTTTCCATACTTTAAGTTCAAGCAACCTGTATGGGCTTACAGTGTGTGCACTGTAAAAAATGCAGGGTTCCAGACAATTCATTCATGTTGTCTCAACACAAATCGATTAACTTAACACTTTTAACAAATTTATGTGGATTGAACATAAAAAAGTTGTCCCAATGAAATCTCAAGAATTGTGTTGTTTCAACTCATTTTAATTAAGCAGTTTGAACAAGTAAAAAATATACATTTTTTGAGGGTGTTCTTTTTAAAATATATAAGTCAGTGTTTTCTCTAGGATTTTTTTCCGGCTGTGGCGGCAGACCTTTTACACAAACTTACCAACTACCTATGGCATTATTTCAATGACAAATGGAGAAATTTTGTGAGCACAGTATTACAGGTCGAGATCACATTTATATAATACGAGCATGCAAATCTTTTTGTTTGCATCTTGCATCCATAATCTTCCATCCATTGATCTTCTTGTGCGCTCTCAAATAAACGCTGCTAAAGTGCAATTTAGCACATTTATGTAGTGAGTATGTCTCCAACATTTATTAGATTTGCTAGGAATATTTCTAAATGTCTCCAATAGACCTACAGAGCAGCATTGATGTGTCCTGAAGTAAAGTGAAACGGCTATAAACTCCAGCAAGATAGTCATTGTATGCAAAGCCATAGACCTTTATCTATAAAGTATAATTATGGAAACTGTGTTCATCCTAACTGAAAGCTACGTTGTGTTTGCTGGCCTCTTGCATCACACACCTGTCATTCAGTCAGTCAGTCAGCACGTAACCTCAAAGGGTTAAACAAATAACGCACAGACCTATTACGATTACAGAAAAATTTGCGCTGTTATAATTCACTGATCTTTTAATATGTTTTGGTGCGATTATAACCCGTTATTAAAATGGAAGAATGAATTTAGCAGAAACCATGTATAAGTGATGTTTAGCAGAGTTAGGATAATTTCACACCTTCAAAAATGCATGTTTGCTGTTTGTTCAAACTACTTGTTTAAATTTAGCTGAAAAACTAAAAACTGAATTCATGAGTTGTTTTCAACACAATCTCACAGCAATTCGTAACTTGTTGATTAAGTGGCTAATTCGTATGATGTTGTACGATTTCATTCGTACAATTTAGCACGATTTGTTTAACCCCCAATGAAGGTTGGGTTTAGGGGAAATTAAGACGGTAAAATTACAGAAATTTACCGAAAATTTTAATTTAAGGATATTTCTGTAACGTAATTATTACAGTGTAACTAATTAAATTAATTAACTAATTAATTAATTTATTTATTCAATCGTTTTGCTTCGGCTTCATCCTTTAATTCATCAGGAGTCACCACAGCGGAATGAATCGCCAACTTATCCAGCATATTTGTTACGCAGCGGATGTCCTTCCAGCTGCAACCCAGTACTGGGAAACATCCATACACACTCATTTACACACATAAACTACGGCCAGTTTAGTGCATCAATTCACCTATACCGCATATATTTGGACTGTGGGGGAAACCCACGCCAACATAGGGAGAACATGGAAAGTCCTCACAGAAACACCAAGCCGTCCTCACAGCAAGGCACTGGTAACCACTGAGCCACTATTTATTTATTTATTTAGTTAGTTAGTTATTAAGTTATTTATTCTAATGATTTTACAAATCTTAATGCTCTTAATTTTCACATTTCTATACCAGGAACCTAGATTTCTATTGGTGTTTCACTGTCTATTAGTCCAACCATGCTTAATTAATAATGCATGGAAAAGCATTGACACGATTCTGTTACACAAACAGAGATCAAAGAAAAGGTCAATGAAACAGTGCATTTAGTCAACATTTAAAGTGTATTTGTTAAAAGCTCATTGGAAAGTTGTTGCTGCTGTATCTTCTTTGTCTTCTTCCCCTCAAGCCACCACCACATTTGCATTAAACAAGAAAGACGTGAAAACGAAGCAATTTGGAACTAATTTAGTATCTTTCTGTTCTTTCTCTTTAGATGACTCAGGAGCAGTACATCCTGGCATCTCAGCCGAACCCCCTCCAAAGGCCGGGATGTGCTACTGTGTACCCGGTGGGGATTTATGGTTGGCGAAAGCGCTGTCTGTATTTCTTCATCCTCCTCCTCCTCGTCACCATGATTGTCAATTTAGCATTGACCATCTGGATCCTAAAGGTCATGAACTTCACTGTGGTAAGCACTTCTCTGTTTCTTGTTGTTTTCCTCTGTTTAATGTATGTTTAATGTATTATTTCTATATGTTTAATGTGTCATGTTTAATGTATTATTTCATGTATGTTAATGTAAGCATCAATTATACTTATACAATGCATCCCAGACCAGTCACAGGAGGAAATGTAACTAGTTTACGTATTGTCAGAAAAGTGGCTTTGTAGAAATTCATCCAATTTTATTTGTATGCAAATGTACACATTTAAAAGGAGGTATGCACTCAAACCCCACCCATAAACCTAACCCTACCTGGGGGAGAAGGAATAATATTTGAATGAATTAGCCACTAAATAAATAAATTTAAAAAAGTTTTGATTTTCGTTTTTGTAGGCCCATAAAATGCATTATTACAGTTTACACGTTTTGTCATCAGAAGAGTAAGGGCTCATTCACACCATATTGGCCTTTTTTTTTTACAATGCGAGATACAATGTTAGTTTTGTAAATAGTTTAAAAAAAAAAAAGCTCAGCATAAAGCACAAGGATTTCCAGATACAGTCATTGAGTGCCTGTAAATAGAAACTTGCAATATTTGTCCTGACTCCAAGTTATTCTGATTGATCCACTGCTATGGAACTGACAGTGATGAGCTGCGCTGCATATGAAAGTTTAAGGTCTTTTAACTTGACTCATGAGAGGCGAGTGTATGGTCACACACACCCATTAAGCATGTGTTTAAATTGAAAAACAATAACAAAGTAGCACGTTAGAATGGAAAAACCTGTTCTGTGTAGGACTGCACGATGTTGAAAATTTCTAACATTGCAATATTTTTTTTTACTTCGCGATATATATTGTGATATAAATACAATTTCACAATATGACTTTATCTCTATTTGGAAAGAATTTATAATGTTAGATCAATTGAGATGATTCTGCAGTGGGAGTGCATTTTCATAAAATCTAATAAACAATCTGTAAAATGTTAGGGGTCGCCCGGCACATTTTCATTGTTGTCTGTGCTACTTGCAATGTGTTTCTGTATTTGCATGTGTTGTGAGAATTTTCATGCACGTGTTTAGTCAGAGATTGATGAATTCATGTTTACTCTTCGCATCGCCATAAAATTTAATAAACAATGTATAAACCTTTTGGGTTCCCCAACACATTTTCTTTGTGGTCTGCGCTATTTGCAGTGCATTTATATATATCTGCATGTGTTGTATTTTCATGCATAACAATCTATAAACATAATCAAGAAAAAAGGTACAATTGAAATAGTGTTAAACTGTGAAACTACAAATTAATTGTAGTTCAGGTCACAAATGGTACAATTTCTTATACCTGAATGTTTTTTTTAATCAGTATACAATCACAGGCATCAACAATGCATGCAAATGATAAATTATAATAAACTCAACATTGCATATCCTGCAATGTGACTATTGCGAATGATCACATTACGATATCGATGCTGAAACGATATATTGTGCAGCCCAAGTTGTGTGTGAACCCAGCCCCCCCCAACCCCCCTCCCCCCTCCCCCAAGCTTTTTTTTTTTCAAACCATGCTTTTTCACATATGCAGTTACCTTGTCCACAAAGTGTTAGCACTAAAACTGAGATGGTAGGTGAAACAACAATAAACAACTAAAGATGGCAAAAAACATAGAAATCCTAGAGTGCTTGTGTGGGGATTAAAACATATCAGCAATTTTAAAAGATTAGAACTGCATTGTAATAGTTCGTATATTTTGGAAAGTAAAAGCAGAAACTGGAAGCAATGATAAATCTTTGTAGTGCACATGTTGAATGCTTATGTGTGCGTACTATCAAATTGAGTATACTATGAAAATAATGTCCAATCTATTAGCCCAACGATGGAATTAAATGAATGGTCGAAGGTTAAATGCGTGTAAGCCTTTTCTAGCGCTTCTGCAAATAATTCTGCTGTTTATTAGAGCTTATTGATTTCTGTCTCTGGCTCCAAATTTAATCTGACTCCACTGTTAAGTGATTGCCAAATTTAGACTGTATTTCTATTTGTTGGAACGGATCACATTATTTATGAATCAATTTAGAGTTTTGATTTATATCCGACCCCTACAAATAATAGTAATAATAAAAATGATAAATCTGTTGTGTTGCTGAATAATGAGCTATTACTATTTAAAACCCTGCATTTAGGGGAAAGCTTTACTGTAAGCCATGTCTAGTGAATTGAAAATAACCGATGGAATCATAATCTCTATATGAAAAGCAGTATATTTAAATATGTTTAAATGTTTTAGTACTTAGACCAGTTATTGTGGGGTAACTGTCTGATTAGATTCACTTTTCCGCATAGAATCATGGCAATTTTTTTCATCATGAATTTCACTGTTCAAAAATTTTTTACAAAAATAAGGATAAATAATACAAGATGATCTCTTCAACAAAAGTATTCAGCCTCGTAGCTCTATAATCCATTTTACCATTATGAACCAGTTTCATAGTGGACTTGGGGTATAAAAATTAATTGTTTCTTCGGTGCGGACGATTCGGTATCGGTTCAGTAATAATCATAAATGATTATTGACGTGATTTATCTCATATGCGTTATGTCGCCGTAGCTTACTATGGCAAGGGAGGAGAGTGCAAGTATTTTCAACGCTCCAACAACTTAAAAACACAGAAACTGCACAATTTCACTGCGTGTGTGTTTGCTGGACAGTCTTTCACTGACACTTACAGCAGAAGCCCGTTTTACTGCAATTGAGAGAATGAAAGTAAACTCCATTTCTCTCTCTCTCTCTCTCACTCTCTCTCTCTCTCGCTTTCTCTCTCTCTCTCTCTCTGTGGCCCATTTGACCTGCTGGCATCACTTTTCCTCTACGAGTGCGTGTCTGCAGAGTTTTCTCCACTGCGACTATCATGAATCAGCTGTGATCACCGCTGCCGTTTATCAGTGATTAAACCAGGCTTTACTAATCTGTGAAGAGCGCCAGCGCGTAGAGCCAATCGCAGCCCTTTCAGTTGAGCGTGTGACCAATCAAAGGGGTGTAAGAAAGAACTTGCTAGACACGACTTAGAAAGCGAGCAGGATATTCATACTTGTTTATCTGCTATAAATGCTTGTGTTGTTTAAACGTACAGTTTATATATCTGACTGTTTGGATTAAAGGACAAAATTGTATTACAAATAGTATTTAAATATATTAATACATTTTAATACAAGAATTGCTATGAAGAAAATATAAAACTGTGTATGGAAAGCATTGTCAATGCACTGTGATGCACTGAGATATCGAATTGAGCCTAATCGATAGCATGGTAATCGTAACCGAACAGTGAGACCAGTGTAGGTTCACACCTCTATTGTGGACTGTTTCACTATTCAGCATAGACCAGCAAATGTTGTGTACATTCGCTTGGCTAATAAACAAACAAACAAAAAAATCTCTGTTTTTCTCTTCGTGTTTGCGTGAATGGCCTTGCTCAGATGGTCAGGTGTACCAGCTAGCACGCATCAGGTCACAGCACTTTATTTACCCAGCTGATTTGTCCTTGTTTAACAGCATCTGCTGCACATGCTGGCTGTACAGAATTACAAAGCTTGGCTGCCTGGATCAGCAGAGTCGTGAACCTACTCAAAACTGAACACTCTGTGGTTTGTCTGCCGAGACAGCAAAGAGAAATGAAAGGATTTTGTGGTTTTGTACAACTTCTGTATGTGTGTTTCTCTGTGACATACACCCTCAGAAATAAAGGTGCGCGAGCTGTCACTGGGGTTGTACCTTTTCAAAAGGTACACATTTGTACTTGAAGGGTGCATATTGGTACCTCAATGGTAAATATTAGTACCTAAGAATTTTAGGAGGAATGGGAAACATTTTATGAGGTACTTTTTAGGCTTTAATATTACCCTTTGAGGTATTAATATGGAACTTTAGGGTATAGATTTGTACCTTTTCAAAACGTATACCACCCGAGTAACAGCTCCCCTTTATTTCTGAGAGTGTAGGGAGTGATGGGGAAAGAACTGGTAACTACAACAGAACTACAATGCCTTTTTGTGGAGTTTGTGTATGTAGGAATCTGCTATTGTATCACATGACAGGCTCATAAAGCCTCATTTTGGTGTGTATGTGTGTGTGTGCTTATGTAGGGTTATATGTCCTACTGTGGAGCTGATATGGTTCCTGTGTGACTGCCAAAGGGAAAGACTTTTATATCTTCAGACTTTCTATTACCTTGGCTAAACAAACCTTGAGTTGTTTGACCTGTATTGTGCCTCTGGGTCTTTCTCCAACTACGACAGCAGATATCAACAAACCGTTTAGTTCATCACTATGTGGGCCAACAGAGTTCAACTGAATGACTTCATATAGGCAAGTTTACCCACAACTCCTGCTTATCGTGACTACACAGAGTTACAGGAATACAGATCTAGTCTAGTGACATATATGAGTGTCTGCACTAAAACCTAAAATGTGCAATAGTCTGTTTTAATATCATGCATGCATAAATATGCATAATACATGCATAAATAAATAGTGACAAATTATGTGATGTGTAAAACATGGTAACCTGTCAAAAAACTGTACATTTTGTACAGTATATTTTATGTAATAATAATAATAATAATAATAATAATAATAATAATAATAATAATAATAATGGTTATTATTATTATTATTATTATTATTATTATTATTATTATTATTATTTTATTTTTTTTTATTATTATTACAATAATAATTCCGAAGTATTATAATTTATAATAGCAATATTGGTATATAAAAAAAATAATTTATTATTATTATTATTATTATATAAAAATAATAATTAATTAGTTCTGAAATATCACAATTATTTTTTTCAAATGTCATCAAATGACGTTTTACAACCTTGTCATGAAAAGGTCAAATTATGATATTTTTTAAGATTTTTCTTTTTCTTTTTGACCTTTACACACAAAGATGACAATTCAAAGGGTACTTGCCAATATAATTTTCCATTTCATTGTAGTTTCTTCTTCTTCAGACATTTGATCTTAAGATCAGATTGGGGTCACTTAATTAGTTAATTTTAATTTACAAAATAGTAGATATAGGCAATAAATAAATAATAAAACTCTTGTCACGAACCTAGTGCTGAAAATCCCGTGTCTATTTTATACTCAAAAAAAATTTGTAATCTTAACCAGCAATCAGCTCTATAGAAACAATCATTATGTCCTACCACTCATCACGTGATAATATTACAGGTATAAATATCCTTTTGTCACCATAACAACTCTTTTTTTCCTGACTTCTCTGGATGCTGTAGCTCAGTGATTAAACACCAGGGATGATAAAAAAAGGTTACAAGTTCATCTCTATCAAGAAATGATCCATCACTGTGACGTCTTTGAGCAAGGCACTTAAACCTCAACTTTCCAGGGGGAATGTTAATGGATCTTGAGAATGTCACCTTTTCTTTCTGTATGTCACGAAAATTCTTTATATTAATACTGAATGTCTTGGTGGTTTTCTGAAACCAGCCTCTGTCTTGTCATGCAAAACAACAAGATGCACAATTTAACGTAAAGTATGTGTTTTTTTTTTTGTTTTAGATACACTTAAAGTCAAATTTATTAGCCCTCCTGAATTATTAGGCCCATTGTATAGTTTTCTGTTTAACAGAAATATTTTTTTTTTCTCGACACATTTCTAAATGTAATAGATTTAGTAACTAATTTCTAATAACTGAATTATTTTATCTTTGCCATGATAACTGTACATAATAGATTTTTTTACAGATACTAATACTCCGCTTAAAGCAAAGTGCAATTCAAGGGATTTACTAGGTTAATTAGATTAACTACTGTAGGTGAGTTAGGGTAATTAAGCATTCATTGTATATTCAGTGTATAGTCATTGTATAGTCATTGTATATAAATAGTTTGTTTTGTAGACAATCGAGAAAAAAAAATGTTTAAGCAATCACACTGAACATGCTCTTACCTTAGAAAAATTGAAGAGCGCCGCAATGCTCTGGGTTGGGTATTGTGTGCGAGTGTTGCTGTTGAAATCGGTATAATTTTAATAGGCGACGCAGTGGCGCAGTAGGTAGCGATGTTACCTCACAACAAGAAGGTCGCTGGTTCGAGCCTCGGCTGGGTCAGTTGGCATTTTTGTGTGGAGTTTGCACGTTCTCCCTGCGTTCGTGTGGGTTTCCTCCGGGTGCTCCGGTTTCCCCCTACAGTCCAAAGACATGTGGTACAGGTGAATTGGAAAGGCTAAATTGTCTGTAGTGTATGAGTGTGAGTGAGTGTGTATGGATGTTTCCCAGAGATAGGTTGCGGCTGGAAGGGCATCCGCTGTGTAAAAACATGTGCTGGATAAGTTGGTGGTTCATTCTGCTGTGGCGATCCCGGATTAATAAAGGGACTAAGCTGAAAAGAAAATAAATGAATGAAAAAATGAATTAATCATTTAAATATTTAATAATATTGTGCAATTCAGGATTTGTGCAGTCAAACAGTTCTGGATTCCGCCCACTACGGTAGCGCCCATGCTACTGTAATGGTTGCGTTTAGGGTAGGCAATCGTCAACTACGTAGCGGATCTTGTCAACTATGTCATCAAGCGTCAACAGTTTCTAATCGGCATGCACCGCTTTAAGACAGATTTCGATCGGTCTACGCAGCGCTGCAGGAAGTCACACACCTAAACACTGCTGTCGCCTCAATGGAAACTGTGCTCGTAGTTGAAAAAAATGCAACTGACGTAATGCGCTGTACCGCTCAGAGTTGACTTTTTTCATCTGCGAGTAAACAGCGCGCAATGGCAAAAACATGAGGCGCTGTGGCAGGAGAGGCACGCATGGGCACATACACAGCGCGCAAAACGCTCCTGGCCGTTAGTAGATCATTCAAAAAAGGCGCCTCCCAATGCAAAAAATGCATTCGTGTGATCAGCAGAGGTGGATTTAACCGATAAGTAAAGTAAGCAGCCGCTTAGGGCCCCAGGAAATTCGGAGGCCCCCAATAAATACCTAGAAGTATAAATTATACAATTAACATCATTATATTATATTTTGTATGGTGAGGGTCTTGTGAAATAAATTTGAACGTAATTAATTTACACATTTGTATTCACCCCAAATCATGGAGCAGTCCAGCAGTCAAGTCAGGTAAAGATTCAGTTTTAAAAACAATTTATTATTTTTGATTTTCTTTTAGTTGTGCATACATTTAAAAAAAAAAGCTAAATCAATTGAAATGTAGAGATTTCATTAAGATAAAACATAGAAAAGGAGATTCAGTGATATATGAAAAAAAAAACAGCAAAATAAATAAATAAATAAAATTATAAAAACTACTAATGGTTTCGGTTTAGGACTGTTGGACTCCATGGCTGGAACTGCTTAGAGCCCCCAAATCATTAAATCTGCCCCTGGTGATCGACCCCTAAGGGGCTACTAATATTTGAAAACAGTTAAAAAAAACTGCTGTTATTCTAGCCAAATAAAATAAATAAGACTTTCTCCAGAATAAAAATATTATTGGAAATACTTTGAAAAATGCCTTGCTCTGTTCAACATTGTTTAGGAAATATTTGCAAAAGAAAACAAAATAAATAACAGGATGGCTAAAAATTTAGTCTTCAAATGTAGGTGACTTAATAGTGCAAACCCATAATCAGGACATGCAGGTTTCAGTTTGGCATGTCGTGTTTCCATTCAGTTTTAACCATCCTCAAAATGATTAAATAAATAAATAAATACATAAATAAATAAATAAAAATCCTTCAGTCTACATTATTTAAACATGGGAAATATGGGGAACTAGTGAAATATGCACAAGGGCTTATAAGTCCACTTTCTTACACTGTCACTGTCAGCAAGTAACTTCAAAGTGTCATCACAGAGAGCACTTTCATAATGTATTTTTAAATATATAGTGACAGTTATATTAGCAGTAGCAAACTGTATGTTTCCTCATGCGATTACTAACTTTTAGCCTGTGCATGTCTCTAGAAAACGAATCCACCATCAGAGCTGGAAATGAGAATCAGATGGAATGACCTCATACGAGAGGCCAACACTTCGACTGTAACATCCCATAATAATTGCTATGGCAACCAGAGCTTGATAGACCCGTCGCAAGTTACATATCTATCCATTTTCGCCAATTTCTGGAAAATGTGTATTTTTCCAACTCAATTTACCTGCTTGGTCACCAGCTATTCCTGCTGTAATATCCCACAATGCACCCCAGGGGCCACTGCTTGGACTGGATGTATATGTATGCAAATCAGCTTGGTCAAGTCAAGTCAATCCTCCCCTACTGTTTTCATAAATGGCCCCCAACAATCAAATCTCCACTAAGCTGCCCAAAAACAGCAAGAGGGGAGATGGAAGGAGAGAACGAGAGCAAATATCAGGCTTGAGGAAAGGAGAAAAAAAGGCAGATGGGTAATTTCACAGGAGCCGTTAGCAGGTCTCAAGGGTTGGCGGATTCTGCTGTTACTAAATCCAATTGTGCAGATGAATTTCCCTCCCGTTAACCCATAAAGCCGTATATATTCCACTGATATTAGTCAAATCCCTCATAGTGATGAATGTCACACGAGTCATTATTCCTTCTCTCTGTGTTTGAATCTGTTGTGAACACAGAAATTGGCCACAGCTGATTTAAAATATAAATTCCTCTACTGAACTCTTGAAAATAAAGGTTACAAGTGAGGGTTTTATATAGTGATGCCTTGTAAGGACCTTTTTTTGTTCACCAAAGACTCTTAAAATAACAATTTTTATCTTCTAAAGATTCTGTTATCACTTTAATGAAGCTTTTGTGAGGTTCTTCGTAAAAACCACTGATTCCAAATAAAGAACTGTTGTTTTTAAGAGTTCATTCACGAAGCAACTCATCATTTAATTGGAAATGACCCCAAACAAAAACTTCTCTCATAACTGACTCACAATCTTGTCATTCCAAACTTATATGATTCTCTGAGGAATATGAAAGATGACCTGAGGGTTTTTTTTTGTTTGTTTGTTTGTTTGTTTGTGATGTTCAATCCTTTATAAATGCACTCAAGCTACTATTTAAATGCACTGTAGTAAACAAACTACACTACAAGTTAAAAAAACAAACTTAGGAAGCTTTGAAGCTATTTTAAGAGGAAAATATCATGTACCTTATACATTATGTAATCAGAGCTGCATTTATCTGGCACAAACAAACCTAAATTAAAGATCATTAATTAAACATCAGTAAACTAATGAAACTTGCAGTAGGACTGTTATGATAACTTGATAACTAAGGGTGTTTTCATGCATGCCATATTTGGTTCAGTTGAATCACATAGAGTTAATTTTCCCTCTTGGTGCGGTTCGTTTGGGCAGGTGTGAATGTAGCAATCGCACTCGAGTGGACCAAATAGCCAAAATAGCGCACCAAGACCTGCTTAAAGAGGTGGTATAGGTACGCTTTCAAATGAACCCTGGAGCAGTTTGGTTGTGGTGAGAACATGATCCAAACAATAACAGACCCAACCGCAAAAAGTACTGCACCTTTTTGGACTAATCCAGCTGCCGTAGTCCGATGCGCTGTACAATATGAGATGTGGAGAAAAAATATTTGTTGACAGTGCTTTACCAACAATTTTAAACACAGAGAGAGAGAGGGAAAAACATTACCTGATGGATCATTGGTATTATTTCCAGAAGATGACCATGTGGCAGTTTAGCTAAATTAATTCACGCCACCTGAAGTGACGTGTAATGCGCCTTCAACATTTGCAATGCATAAAACATTGTTTTCCAGCTGTAGCTGCACTTCATTGTCGAAATGTATCGTTTTTCTAAAGCAGGGGTGCCCAAACCTTTTCTTATGAAGGGCCAAAAACCAAACAAGATTGAGGCTATAGTGGGCTGAAGGTAAATATAGCTGCCATGGGTACTTCCTAAGTTATTTAATAATATTTAAAAATAACTAGAAAACATTGCTTTGTATGAAATAATGCAGTATACTTTTTTTTAAACATGTCTATAAATAACTTATTACAGTAAAAATGATCTCATTTATAAAACAATGGAAAAACACTAGTCAAGCTGCACCTGATTTTGCCTTAATTTGCTCGCAGATGTCTTCTGCATTGTCCTCTATCTGTCAAGTGACCTTGTACATTTTTACAAAGTATTTATTTACGTATTTACAATTAACATTTAAATGAAATATTTCATTTCAGTTGGCTTTTTTGTAATAAAACAAAACACAAAAAAAGATTATTTTAATCTAGAAATGACAATCTCTGTTAAAATCATTCGCTCCAACCCTGCTCATCTAATACCTTTCTCAGAGATGATGGTGGGCCAAATCAACGGTTATAATGGGCCAACTATTGTGGATGTTGTCACATTACTGCATTTTGGTTCTTTTCAACTGGTTCGGACCAAAGCAATCAGTGTGGTGTGCACCCAAAAACTACAGAAAAATGCTCCAATGTATGATTTGTTGCCCATGGTCTGGACCAAATGAACCAAATCACAGATGTAAAAGCACCTTAATATAACTGTCATCCCACTGAGATATGTAACATTTGTTACTGTTGCTTAGTGGTTACTATCTAGTCTCCTTAGCGAGACTTGAAACAGAAATCTATAACTCATTGCTGCTTTTGCTTTTTTTTTTTTTGTATTTGCTTAATTCTTTGTTTTTTGCCTGTTTTTTTTTGTTGTATTTTGCATCAATTTGTTGTCAATGTTTTTTAATTCTTTTATATTTTGTTGTTTACGTATGTTTAGTTTAGTTTTCTTTTTCTTTTTATTTTGGTTTAATTTCTTTTTAATTTTATTTAGTTAAAAAAAAGTTTATTTGATTTTTTTTTATTGTATATTTTTATTTATTTATATGTTTATATTTAATATTTTTATTGTTTTTTATTTACTGTTTTTTCTACTTTTTTATTTGTTTGATTTGATTTGTTGTCGCTTTTTTGTTGCTTGATGTTGCTTGTTTGTTTTTAGCTTGATTTTGTTTATTATTGTTTTGACTGGTTATCCATAGTACGGCTGCACTTTATTGGAAAAATATAACATTGCAATATAAATTTTTTTATGATGTATATAGATGTATGAGAACAATTTCACCAGATGACTAGAATATCTCTATTTGGAAAGATTTTATCATTTTTATGTAGAGTAGATTAGTATGGTTTTGTAAGAGATCATCTGCATAAAATATAATAAACAGTTTAGCATAGATAAATGCAATAAAATACAAATGAAATAAACAATGTTTTATTGTTTTTTGAGAACTCTAACAGTATTCAGGTATACAGTAATTGAATAAATCAAGTTTAAAATTGTCTTTGTTTTGTAAATAATTCAATAAAAGTAATAGTTATTAAAGTTACTAACTGTATCATTTCTTAGGCCTGGAAGCTTTTAAAATCCTCAAACATTCACAGGCCTCAAAACACATGCAAATGATAAATAATAAATAATAATAATAATAATTATTGTAAATGATCACATTGCGATATCGATGCTGAAACAATATATTGTAATGTATAAATGCTATTTAATTTAATTTAATTTAATTTAATTTAATTTAATTTAATTTTTATTTTATATTTCATTTTATGTTACTTTATTTTTCATTTTATTTTATTTTATATTTCATTTTATTTTTATTTTATTTTTCATTTTTATTTTATTTTATTTTATTTTATTTTATTTTATTTTATTTTATTTTATTTTTATTTTATTTTATTTTATTTTATTTTATTTTATTTTATTTTATTTTATTTTATTTATTTTATTTTATTTTATTTTATTTTATTTTATTTTATTTTATTTTTTTTTTTTTTTGGGCTTTTCAAATCATTCAGTTGACCTTAGCTGTCAGATGTAAGTACAGCAAACTGCAGTTACTTCCCAACACTAGCCATTCCTTTTATTTTATTTGGTCTTTGAGGTAAGCAACTAGAGAGTTTGTGTAGGGTGAAACAGAGAGAAAGTGGGCCAAAAAGAACTTTGCATCTTTGAACTTTGAGTGAAGCCAAGTAATGTATTTGCCCTTTTTCAGAGGAAGTGCGCTGATGTTGTCATACGGCTCTTTCTCTTTGTTCCTCTCCATCAGTCTTTTCCTTATTCTGCTTCTCTTTTTGGAAAGCATCTGATCTCTCGCTCTGTGTGCATAAGGTTGAAAGGCTGTTTTGAAAGTTGGTGCATCATAAGCAGATAGAGGGAATTCATTGATTTTCTTTCAGCATTGAACTGCTTGTGTGTGCTTGAGCATGAAAGCATTGGGTCATCGTGTGTGATGGCTTGTATGAATGTGTGCATGAATGTATTTTTTTTATTTTTTTAGTATTTTAGACATAAAATCCTTTTAGTCAGTCTTAAAGCAAATATTGAAAACGTTATGTGCTGAAAGTCATGTTAACATTTCCAGTAGAGCACATATACTGTATGTTTGAGTATTTTTCTATAGACTTTAAGCACACATTCTGTTAGTGGTCTAATCCTTCTCATCATACCCCCATGTTTATCGATACATTTATTTAGTCAACCCAACTAGCTTGAAATGAGTTTGGGTACTGAGGAGATTCATCTGAGCATATCTTTCATTCATAGCAGTTTTTTCCTCATTATTTCTAAACTAAATATTACCGAGCAAGCTGGTTTTGATATAAAGGGCAAGGCAATCATTTATGCATGCTTCCTGTTTGGTCTGCTTATTAGAGATTTGATGAATAAGGTTCCACATTTGAATGATTGCTTCCTGATTGTTTATTAAGTTTCAATGTCATGGGTCCTAGCAGTAAAAGGACAGTGTAAGCAGCCTGTGTCTGCATGCTTGCTTTTTTATTTTATTATTATTATTTTTATTTTTTTAAAATAAGACAAAATCCATTGCTGTGAAAATTATCATTATCTTAAGCGTTTTGTTTTTGCACATGAGTCATTCAGCACAATAGACTGTAGTTGGAAAAGGTTTCGATTCAAAAACCACAAAGCCCCAGGCAGGAAAAAAGAGAGCAAATGATATTTATAATAAAAGAAAGATATAAGCAAATGAAATGAACAATGAAAAGCAATTCGAGTTCACATACACAGTGGCTGCTAATTATATATCAAAAATAAGTCTTAATATGAAGACTTCGGTTAGAATTCATGGAGAAATGCAAACCAAGTGGTGATTGAACTTGACAAAGTTTCTGGGCCCTATCAAACACCCGGCGCAATAAGCTGCAAGACGTGTTTGGCACGATTTGTTTCTATTTTCAGACCAGTGCAACCCTAATTTTCACGTGTTGCACCACGTTGTTTAAATAGCAAATCTATTTGCACCATTTTGTGGACTTATGGGTGTGCTGTTCTAAAGAGGAGGTGTGTTAAGGTGCATTGTTGGCACATTGCTATTTTGAGGACCTGAAATAAACCACGCCATTGACCAACTGAAAGCTGTAGAGTTTTGTAGATGCTTAACCATACCCAGATAGTATACGAATATGGGCCACTTTAGGCAGTTATGCGGCACTGTTAATGTTCCTTCGGCCCAGACAAAATGAATGTGAGCCTGAAGTGGCCCACCTGTGCAATGGCAAGGGGGGTGGGGGGGTTGGGGGTGTTGAGGGGCTAAAGATTCAAATTCATATATGGGCCATTTAAGGCAAAGATTTGGCACTAATGGCAAAATGTAATCTGAATGTGAGCCTAATTTGACCCTTGTGGCAAATGATCAAATTTGGCCCAAATGATGGAGGACAAATGTGGGCCACAGTTGGCAAAAATGTGGCATAGTCATTTAAGGGTAATCTGGGTCTAAACCTAAAGTGGCTCACACGTGTAAGTGCAAATGTGGCACAGTTATCTTAAGACTAATGTGGGCCACTTTTGGCAAATATTTGGCACAGTAAGCTCTGGCTATTGTGGTTGTAAACTTAATGTGGCCCAGAGAAGATATGGCAAATGTGGCCCAGTTGTTTTAAAACATGTGGGCCATGTTTGGCAAATATTTGGCACAGTAAGCTCTGGCTAATGTGGATTTGAGCCTATAGTGGCCCAGATATGATATGATAAAATTTGGCCCAAATGATGGAGGACAAATGTGGGCCACAGTTGGCAAAAATGTGGCATAGTCATTTAAGGGTAATCTGGGTCTAAACCTAAAGTGGCTCACACGTGTAAGTGCAAATGTGGCACAGTTATCTTAAGACTAATGTGGGCCACTTTTGGCAAATATTTGGCACAGTAAGCTCTGGCTATTGCAGTTGTAAACTTAATGTGGCCCATAGAAGATATGGCAAATGTGGCCCAGTTGTTTTAAAACATGTGGGCCATGTTTGGCAAATATTTGGCACAGTAAGCTCTGGCTAATGTGGATTTGAGCCTATAGTGGCCCAGATATGATATGATAAAACTTGGCCCAAATGATAGAGGACAAATGTGGGCCACAGTTGGCAAAAATGTGGCATAGTCATTTAAGGGTAATCTGGGTCTAAACCTAAAGTGGCTCACACGTGTAAGTGCAAATGTGGCACAGTTATCTTAAGACTAATGTGGGCCACTTTTGGCAAATATTTGGCACAGTAAGCTCTGGCTATTGCAGTTGTAAACTTAATGTGGCCCAGAGAAGATATGGCAAATGTGGCCCAGTTGTTTTAAAACATGTGGGCCATGTTTGGCAAATATTTGGCACAGTAAGCTCTGGCTAATGTGGATTTGAGCCTATAGTGGCCCAGATATGATATGGCAAATATGGCCCAGTTATCCTAAAACAAATGTAGGCCACGTTTGGTAAATATTTGGCACCGCTAACTCTGGCTAATGTGGCTGTGATCCTAAAGCAGCCCAGAGAATATATAGCAAATGTGGCCCAGTTATCCTAAAACATACGTGGACCATATAGACTAAAGTCACCATCATGGAGAAAAGTGTTTGCTTTAGTTGGGCTCATAGCCCTGAACCTCTTAATATAAATGTACGTTTGGGCTGCTGTAAGTTTTAAGAACTTTTTTTTTAAAAGAACTTTTTTTTAAGAACTTTTTTAAGTTTAAGAACAACGACAACATAAACAGCAGAATCAACAGCAAATAATGAAAAGTGGAGCATCAATAAGCTATAGAATGTATTCTTCATACTGCAGTGCATGCTGGGATTTTTTGTACTTTGCCACACCCAGCAAGTGTAAGGTGTAGGCCAGATCTGGGCCAGAATAAAAGCAGAATGTGGCCCAGAATAGGCTCAGTTCTGGTTCATTTGGTTGAATTCTGGCTGACATGTGGAATGTCCATGGTTTAATTGTGGCCCATATCTGGCAAACAGGAGTGGACCGCCCTATTGCCATCATTCCATGCGGTATGTGGGCCAGATTTGAGCCACATGAATTTTGCCATCTGGGTATGGGGCTTAAGAATAGGATGTGTGTTTGGATAGAACTATATAATAATTATAGTTTTTGACCACACTTTATTATTGTTCATTTATTAGTTTTCTGGAAATTAGAACTGAATTTAGAAACACTTTTGAAACAAATCTTTGAGCTTAACAAATGAAATTAAAAATGTAGACTAATGGATGTCTTCAGTGGAGGGTGCACAACACCATTTCTTTATCCACGAAAGGAGTAAAGTAAAGAGTCAAAGTAAAGTTAAGAGGCCGAATGGAGAAGGCTTGATATTCATCCTCACTCTGCAGATGGTCTGTTTAACTGTTTTCTTGCTAGTAATGCATTCAGTTTTTCCACTTTTAAAGTCCGCCATGTAAATAGCAAATGCGCCATGGTGTGACACAACTGACTCTTAGGCCCCATTTACGCTAATACGTTTTAGTTTTAAAATGCCGTTTTAGAACGAAAACGACCCACGTCCACACTGGCGTTTCACCTAGCGTTTCTGAACAGCTTTCTGTCCACACAACACTGCTGAAAATTCACATCACATGACCTCACACACTCTGGCATGCGCTGCAAGGACCTACCGCTGGATGTCATCTCACAATAGTTGTTAATCGTGATTTTTAATTCATCCTGTCTCTATCTAATGACTCTTTTGGTCTTTTGAATCTATTACTTGTTCTCAGGTAACGTATTACGGCTGGGCGCTAAGATAAGTTAATATATTAATGTATGTAACCATGTACACTGATTCTGCATATTGACTGATTGCTTGCCTATATTGTTTGAAACTATTGTTTGTTGCTATATGTTTGTTGAAACTATATGTTTGTTATACTTTTATAATGACCATTATTGATTATTAGAACTGATATTCAGCAAAAAAAGACAGGGTATGTCTCATATCCTTTAACGAAAATGAAGGGAGGCAGTTATGTTATAGGCTCTGTTTTTTTTTTTTTTTTTTTTTGAATATGCATACAGTGAAGATCAAAATCAAATTTTATTCATTTTATTGTTAAGATAGTGACACAACATAGCCAGGGTGATGCAAATGACGCTATAAAGTACACTGTTTTTACCCGATGTGTCCTTGGGAGTTTGTTTTGCATATCAAACTTGTGAAGTCTGAACTTACAAGGAAAGGACACAATTCTGAACTTTGTGTAGGCTACTTAATATTCAGGAAAAAGCCCCAATAAGATAGGCGAATGTCTGCAGCCATGCCTCCATTTTCAGACGTCTTCGTTTCCCCCATCCACACTGAAGATGGAGCAGCAGTGTTTTAAAACGAAAATGGCCTCTGCAGCGTTTTTAAACAACTCTGTTTTCGGTGCTCGAAAACTCTTGGGTATTGTGGACGGAAAGTGTAACTGTAGCAAAACTTATGCATTTTTAAACTAAAACTTATTAGTGTAAACGGAGCCGTAAAAGGAAATGGGAGATGAGACTGATTGGTTCAATGCACTTTATTCTCAAAACACACCCATAACTCATTAAGAGAATAAGCACAACATTGTGGGACCATGCGCCAGGGTGCAGACCATATTTTTCCATCCTTAAGATAGCAAAAGTGGATTTAGACATGCCTTTAATGGTTTTGCGCCATGCACTTTAGACTTTGCGCATAGATTGGTAAAATAGAGCCCTCTAATTTCATCCCCTTTAGATTCAACCCACTTCATCTGAAATTTTTTAAAATAGGTTTCTTGTGCTTCCTAAATAGCATTCATTTTGTCAGTGAAAACAGTAATATAGGGCTGAGTTTTGACACAAATGATATAATTCCATTATAATTGATCTGCTTTCAATTCAATTCCAGTACAGTTCAATTTCAATCTCAGCTCCATACTCATTGATCTGGAAATATGCTGATAACCAAAATCATTATGACCAGCCAGAGGTGAGGCAGATATAGTTGATCATCTCCTAACAAGACCGCATATTAATGTCTAGATAGAACAGATAGTAGTCAGTCAGCGGGGTCTCGTAATCAATGTGATGGATGAAGGAGAAATTGGCAGGAATAAAGATATGAACAACTTTGACTGTGGTTAAATCAAAGCAACTGGGTCAGTGTGTAAAGTCAGGCTCCCACTCTGGGATTGTTTTTAATTTTTTTTTTTTAAATAAATGTAGCATGTTAGAGTGCATGGACATAAAATCCATGTCAAACTGTAAGATCTCAGTTGACTTAATGTCACAAACGAACAATCAAGACAGACATGCAAGAAGATTCACATTCTGACATGATACCTCACTGCAAACATAAACAAATGGAAGTGGTCATTTTATTACAGTGTGCCCCTGTGATAAAAGCATAAAAAAAGAAAGAAAAAAACTGTTTTGACATTACCTTGCGCTGGTTTGAATTTGTTACACTGTATAAAAATGTCTGAAATCATCTGATACTGAATCAACTTTATCAGAGGGAATGTTTGATCGCTACACCCATTAAGTGTCAGTGAACATTTCAAACCAATGATCAAAGACCACAGATTTTAGCCTAGGATACTAGGATCTGGAATATGATGGAATATACATATTTTGGTAGACAAACACAGAACACCCAAACACTGCAGTGCTTTTCCATACTATAGATGTCCGAATTATGGTTACAGGTATCCAGTTTTCTTCTAAATGTCTTCTTTTGTGTTAAAAAAAAGAAAGAAAGAAAAACAGGTTTGGAACAAGCGAATGATGAAAGAATTTTAAGTTTTGGGCGAACTCTTTAAGTCTTTTGAATTAAATTACTGAAAGAGCTGCGGTTTATTTTGTATTTGTTTAGGTATATTTTATATGTTTTAAAAGTAACTTTCAAGTAAAGTAATTAGTAATCATGAAGTAATTAGTGATGTAATAAGATTACAATTTTCTAGAAGTAATCAATAATTTGAGATCTATTACTTTTTTTTTTTTTTAAGTAACTTACCCATCACTGTTCATATTACAGGATCTCAATTTAGAAGTCTGATTTAGGCCCAATTTGCAAGATAACTCAGCTCAGATAACACCTCACAGATGAAAAGCAAATATCTAGCATGCTAGATTATCTTATTAGGATGGGTTATTTTACGTTTTATTTGAACTGTTTCAACTGTATGTACAATATTTTGGTCAACCTTATAGTTGTTTTAAAAGAAAGAAAGAAAGAAAGAAAGAAAGAAAGAAAGAAAGAAAGAAAGAAAGAAAGAAAGAAAGGAGAAAGCTGAAAATGCATTTTGCAGATGTGCGGGCCACGGTACCTGTGGTGTTTAAAAGCCCAGTTTGTTTGCCCACCTACTGTATTAGCATTTTTACATCATCATCATATTTACATACTGTATGAAAACACAACATGATTTTCTAAGAACAACTACTCACTACACATTTAAATCGCATGAAGCTCAATGCATTACTGTAACGGTTACTGTAATGTTAATTTCTAATTACGCAGAGCTAATAAATAATCTGCAGTTCAATGAGAGAGTCACTTGTAAACATCTCTGAATGATTCACTGGCCATTGAGATCAGTTTATTCTTCTTCCCTTTGGAATAGCGTGCACAGATGAACAGTGCCGAATAATACCAGAATGCGTATTAAGAAAATAAATGGGGTCAATTATAATTTGAATTTGTTGAATTTAAAACCTCACTGCTCCAGGGGAATTGGCACTGTTATCGCTTGGAAGTTGCAGAAACAAATTCGCCAGCTTTTGGTCGCCGTTCTGGACGGTTATACAACGCTGTTATGAAACTCGACATTCATAATTATGCAAATACAAAATTACCATATTTAAAAGCTGATTGTATGATAATGTACTTGCATAGAGGGAACGTTTAGAGTTCGTCGCTCATAATATTTGTGTGTGTGTTTTTTATCACTAGTTGCTGATAGATTAAACTTCCTCCCGACATGTTTGTTTTCCGGCCAGTGGCGATGACAGTATGTTGATTCAGATGCGAGGTATGACAAAAAACAGGACAGATGTTGAGACAATATGGCTCTCGTAATCACTGATCTGTCACAGCGAGACATGCTTTTTGTATAAATAATTGTGAGTGCGTGCTTTGTGCATCAAATGTTTCCTTTGCTGTTCAGTCCAATATTTCTGACAGATACGACTGTATTTTGGTGTGCATGCAAGCTCGTGCTTGTGAGTGTGTGTGTGTGTGTGTGTGTGTGTCGGGAAGAAAGATGGAGGGAGTGAGAAAGCGAAAGACTGCTGACTGCACTGATCTGTATCTGTAGCGAGAAGAGGTCTGGAAAGTGGGAGATATTCAGAGCAGGGTGTTGTTTTGCTGCCTCTTTTGACAGCTAATCCACTGAAAAGTGAATAATGGCAGGACTAGCTGTTTCAGTATTGTTTTAAGAAGCACCAATCAGCACTTTTAGTGGAGGCACACCTGAAATCTCACCTCGCGCCTGCAGTTTATCACCCACCCATCAGGTTTAATGCTCCCCAAAGAGTTCAGAGGGTCAGCAGAAGGCTCGCGTTTGTGTGCTGCTTTAGCAAATGTCGGTGTAAATTGAAAGACAGCCATAGCTTTATCACCTGCGCTGACACCTTTGAAACTTTTAGCTTGTGTTTTTGAAGGGTAAATGTCAGGGACAAGATTATTCCTTGTTTCTGTGTAGCTGTGTAGTTGTTTTTCAATAATGGCTTTCGTATGCTTGACACCAAATCATTTTATTTGCCTCTGAAACTAGACGTGTCTATTTTTTGTAAATAATGTACTGTGTAACCTGTGAAAGTGCACCTTTCAGTGCACTTATAGCTAAATGTTTTGTAATGTATTTACTAAAGGTGCAATTGAATACATTGATACAATATGCTAAATTGGTCTCTGATATATATATTTAATTACACAATTCTTCAGAAATGGTTTTACAAGCCAATTTAGAACCTTAGAATTTACCTCTATAGGTTGTGATGTACTCTGAAGTACATGTGTACAACATAATCATACTTTAGTTTTCAAAAGCTAATAATAAATAAATAAATAAATAAATAAATAAATAAATAAATAAGTAGTTTTCTTATAAATCTGTTCAACTAAAGTGATAGTGAGGTTTATTTTAGCTAGATAGAATGGGTGAGCTACCTTTTATACCACCATAGTAACCTAGTTTGCTCCAGAGGCAGACTGCCCCCCCCCCCCCACTTTTCATAAACATCACCTGACCTTTAATAACTTTTCCTGGGTGAAAATGCTGTCCCAGTCCGCAGCTGTCCTGAGCTGTATTGTACATTAAATATATATATGTATATAATTATACTCTTTAAAATGGATTAACTTATATATATTTAGAGTTGTATTTTGTGTGTTTAACTTGTATAAAAACATAGGCAGAAATTATTTTCAACCTCAGCATAAACAGAAGAGTTTTATGAAGTTTACTGGCATCATTTCACTCCTAATCTTAAGAAGATCTGAATGATATGGCACAATGCATACACGTGCATTAAAGGATTATATTCAGCAGTATGCATGTGTTCAATGCCTTGTTACAAGCATACTGCATATGGTAAATTTTACAATATTTTGAATAAGATAATAGGAATAATAGGTTAAAATACCAAAATATACATTTAAACAGATCTTATTTTGAAGACCTTTTTATATATGCATACTATTTGTCATACAATATATTGTTAAAAAAAAAAAAATAAAATAAAATAAAAAAAAAATATATATATATATATATATATATATATATATATATATATATATATATATATATATATATATATATATATATATATATATATATATATAAAGAAAGAAAGAAAGAAATGTTGCTTTGTGAAAATGTAGCATTAATTTTCAACATCAAAAAAGCTAAGATCCAATTATTGTCCAATTATGCAATTTAAAAGTGTAAATGGGGAAAAAAAATAAATAGATTAAATAGACTTAATAGTTTTTTTTAAGACTGAGGTAAATCAAATAGTAAATAAAAAAAAAGTTAATCACCCAAATTTTCACCGAACTTAATCATAGTGGAATGCATCAGAATTTCAAATATTATGCAGCCATTTCTAATTACCGTTTGGCTATTATTTGTGGTGATAATGACATTGATATGAGGAGGTGAAGGTTTAGCTGGTTAGCTTGTTTCAGCCATGATCTGCTAGTCATTCATTTTGTTTTATTATAATTTTCTCCTTCGAATGATCATTTTAAAACTAGACATATTCATTATTTTTTCAGTTGATAGCTTCTGATTTAATAATAAAAAAAAGACTCTGATAAAAGTGTGGCTACTATTCACAATCAACTTGAATAAAACTTTACACGTTTAATTGTACCCAAGTATTTCAAAGTATAATGTTTTTTTTTAGCTCAGCTTTTGAAACTGTCAGATAAAATAAAGAGACGGTGGAGATTTTCTCATTAAAACAACTGATGCAAAACTTTGAACAGCAGTTGGTTTAATCCGATTTCTCTCAATGTCTTACATAAGGCTTCGAAATGCATCAGATGAAACTCTAGATACCAGCTACCTTAAATGCTGAATTTTGATATCATAGTCTTAACTTTGGCATAAAAAATATGTATTTATAGAAATATCACCATGAGGAGTAAAAATGCCATTTTATCTATGGTGTTATGGTATCATAATTATCATATCATAATCGTTATTTATATTTGTAAAATTTGTGACATTTTGGATGATAAGCAGCCTAGCCTAATTAAAACGTGATTTTGTGTACACATTTTGACAACACAGAATGAATGAATGAAGGAATGAATAAGTAAATAAATGAACAAATGAACAGATTAATGAATGAATAAATGAATGAATGAATGAACAGATGAATGAATGAATGAATTTAATGAATGAATGAATGGACAAATGAACAAATGAATGAATGAATGAATGAATGAATGAATGAATGAAACAGGAACACTGACATATTCCATTTTGTAGGTCTGTAACTGAAATGGCAATAACACACCATTCGCAATTAAAAATGTATAACAAACCATGCATGAAATCAGTCACATGTTCCAAAGTTACAGTTACCCTGTGCAATTAAAAATATAGCTGCAAGCAGCAATAATCGGGGCCAAGCAGCCCAGCGGCCACATCATAAACAAGCACGGCAACAAGCTACAGAGCAACTGGAAAATTACGTAACGTTTTGTCAGCATGGTCTGAACCAAATTTGATGGAAATTTGGTAACGATCTATGGAGAGTTCAAAACAACAGATTTTCAAACTAATTCAAGATGGTGGACAGGAAGTCGTGTCAATTAGGTAATACATTATATCAATGTTCTCGGTATGATCCAAGGAATCTTGCAAGACTAGTCTCATGACAATAGACAAAACTATTCAAAAGTCATTTGATAAATTTTGTTTGATTTCTGTTGATAGAATTTATTTGTTTGTCAATTTTACCCAGAAGGTGGCGTAAACTGACGTAGTTTGGTCAATGTCAGGTCTAGATCACACGTCTTAAGTTTGGTTTCAATACTTTAAACCATTGCAGTGATTCAGCCTGTAATGTCATCTGACAGCATTACATCAAGTTTGCGCATGTTCTAAATGATAACATGGTCTAAAGATGATCAAATTTGGGGAAGATCGGACCAACGGTCTAGGAGGAGTTAAAAAAAAATGATTTGAACAAAATCAAAATGGCAGACAGAAAGTTGGGCAGATCATGACATTCAGTAATTGGTATCCGTGCTGTCGGCATGACCCAAATAATTATTTGAGACCTATTTCATCAAAATAAGCATATGCAGTCAAATGTTATTACCAAATTTGTAAGTTTCAATAATAAATGCTAATAAATGTCTTCTAACTAGGCCTACATGGAATTTGAGCGTGCAGAAATACACAGATTTCCGCAGATTTTTAGCCCATCATTGAGTCTATATATTCAGTGTGTAAATATGTGTAAATTTATATTTATTCAGTTTTTAAATTAATTTCAGTAATATTATTGACTAATATTTAAAAGTTCATATAATTTACTTAAAATACAGTATGTGAAGTAATAATTTCTGTCTATTAGTAGATATATGAGAAACTTGCTTTGTTTACTAAATGAATTTATCTAGTAGGATTTGCATTTTAAATATTAAAACAAAAGTTAAAAATGTATAATTTTTCATTCAATATATTATGCTTTAGTTTCGATACACCCAAAATCATACTACATCTGCAGATTTTTTACAATATTCGGAGCAGAAATAGTAAAAAATGTCCGCAGATTCTGTCTGGCCCTACTTATAACTCTTGACCCATAGGTGGTGCTGTCACCAAATTTGCCAGTGTAAGGCGACAATGACAGACCTAAAATTTGGGGTCATTATCTTTATCGCAGAGATACCGCCTCAGATGTAGTTTGGCATCATGCCATCACATGTGTCGGTGCAGTAAACAAAAACCGTTACACCTATCGAGACACATTCAATAACTTTTTGTCAGCATGGTCTGAAGATGATCTGAGTCAAATTTGGTGCAAATCAGCCAAACAATTTAGGAGGAGTTCGAAAAAATTTGTTTTTTGACTTGAGGCTAGATGGCGGAGAGGAAGTTTAGTTAATTAAGGCATAATTGGTATCGATATAATTGTGAAGAGACCTATCAACATTATTAGCATAAGTATCTAATCACCTAAAATGAAATTATGTAGCTTGATAGTAGCTAAAACTGTGATATTTAGAGTTGTTTTTTTATGTCAGAATTTCTGTGAAGGCTGATGTGTTGGAGGCTGAGCATATTTTTAAATCATGTGTATTTATTTTGTCAAGACAGATGAATGAAAGAAACTCGCTCATTTATCAGACTGTTTTGCTATCGTTCCCATTTGCGTGCAGGTCTGTGAGTGACTTGTTTACAGTGTGAGCTGCTCGGCATACAAAAAAAGCCCTTGGTGTTTCTCTCTACCTGCCTCTCACCTTTTAGCAACCCTCTTCAGAATCACACAGGCCCTTCTGAATAGCCTCAAACAGCTCAGCATTAAACTCATATCAACGCCATTCAGTCCCTGTTCATGCTCTTGGTGACCAATCTAACCCAGCGTGAACCCAGCACACTTAGCTCGCTTTTACCTTGTGTCTTAATGTCAAGAGTGTTTTTGAATGTTCAGTATTTATTTAGCTGCTCTCAAGCATATTCTTCAGACTTACGGTGAGAGAGTAGGAAGAAAAGCATGAGTCATTGTGTGTGTGTGTGTGTGTGTTTCTGGAAAAATGTTGCTGTGCTTTTAGATCAAAGATTTTAAGCGATATGACATTTTGATGTAATTTTGCTTTTCAAAACAAGCTAGCCCCCACCATCACTGAACGCAACGTGGTTTAGCTCTGTCAGACTTTCGACTACAGAAAGAGATACATTTAGATGGGTCGTTCATTTGATGCACTTCTTTGACATCGTTATGGTGTATTATTAATTACATGAAAAAGTTAGTTTTTTAATGTTTTCTATTATATAAAAAAAAAATACTAAGCTAGACCATATTGCATTTTATTCATTCATTCATTCCTTTTCTTTAAAGCTTAGTCCCTTTATTAATCTGGCGTCGCCACAACGGAATGAACCACCAACTTATCCAGCATATGTTTTACTCAGCGGATGCCCTTCCAGCTGCAACCCATCTCTGGGAAACATCCACACACACACTCATTCACACACATACACTACGGATAATTTAGCTTACCCAATTTACCTTTAGCACGGCTTTGGACTTGTGGGGGAAACCGGAGGACCCGGAGAAAACCCACGCGAACACGGGGAGAACATGCAAACTCCACACAGAAATGCCCATTGACCCAGCCAAGGCTCGAACCAGCGAGCTTCTTGCTGTGAGGTGATCGCGCTAGCCACTGCACCACCGTGATGCCATATTGCATTTTATTAGACACCAAAATGTTTGTTAATTGAAAAATGAAATGATGTCAAAGTGTCAAAAAATAATAAATAATTAAATAAAAATAAATTTTTTTAAAAATAAATATGCAGACGGTTGTTTGACACGATAGATAGATAGATAGATAGATAGATAGATAGATAGATAGATAGATAGATAGATAGATAGATAGATAGATAGATAGATAGATAGATAGATATTGTATAGCTTGACCATATACACTCACCGGCCACTTTATTAGGTACACATCACTAGTGCTGGCTTGGACCCTCTTTTGCCTCCAGTGATCTCATTGTCATGTTCAAGAAACCAGTCTGAGATGATTGGCGCTTTATGACACTGGTGTTATCCAGCCGGAAGTAGCCACTATGATCATAAAGGGATGAACCTGGTCAGCAACAATACTCAGATAGGCAGTGGCAGTGACACGATGCTCATTTGGTACCCATTTTGGTGAGCCTGTGCGAATTGTAACCACAGTTTCTTGTTCTTAGCTGATATGAGTGACACCCGGTGTGGTTCTCTGCTGCTGTAGCTCATCTGCCTCAAGGTTGTGTTTGAGTTACTGTTGCCTTTTTATCAGCTCGGCCAATCTGGCCATTTTCCTTTGATCTCTGGCATCAACAAGGCATTTGCTCCCACAGAACTGCCACTTGCTGAATATTTTCTCTTTTTCAGACTATTCTCTATAAACCCTGGACATGGTTGTGCATGAAAATCCCAGTAGATCAGCAGTTTCTGAACTACTCAGACCACCCCGTCTGGCACCAACAACCATGCCATATTCAAAGTCACTTAAATTCCCTTTCTTCCCCATTCTGATGCTCAGTTTGAACTGCTGCAGATCATCTTGACCATGTCTACATGCATAAATGCATTGAATTGCTGCCATGTGATTGGCTGATTTTATATATATATATATATATATATATATATATATATATATATATATATATATATATATATATATATATATATATATATATATATATATATGTTTATTTTTATCAAAATGAGTTTTATCTATTTGTTATCTATTTGTTTTTATTTTCAACAATGTTGCTGGACTTCAGCTAAGCTACGAATGTATACAGTAGCTTGTATCTTGGTAGGCTACAGTTTCAAAACAGCTTTTCCTTCACTGCCATCCTTGAAGTCCTGTTGATGTTACCAGGCATCAAGTCAGATGCGTCAGATGATGACGGAGTGTGTGTCATCCCTGCTGGCTTCTGGAGTGTTCTTTTGCAGATAACGTCCATATCTTCTGAATGCAACTGCAGCCAGACTCTTTATCATTTAGATTCGAACACTGCTTGCTGTTTCTGTCTCTGTGCAGAAACACAGTCACACACATGCACACAGTCAGAGGGGCTGTGATATGTTTGTCCAATTAGCCCGGCAACAAAGGATCATTACCTTGACACAGCAGTGCATTAGAAGCTGATTAAAAGAAGATGTCAGGTCTTGTGCTGAGCATAATGCGTGGGACCGATTCATATCTTGCACTCTCAGCAGGCTTGCCCCCTCTTACCCACACTGCCCGTCATGATCACCCTTTCATGTTTGTTTTGTTCTTTCTCTCTTTGTCTTTTGCTCTTTTTCCCCCCCTTTGTTGTTACTTTCCGCAGGAGACATGTTTATAATAATGCAGCCTGTCTTTGTGGTGAATCTCATGCTGTGTGGCACTCACTGTCTCTGTGGGGAAAGGCTTTGACGGTGACTGAAGCCAAAAACAAACACAGAACTTTTACAGTAATCATCTGTCAGACTTCCATAATCTAGGTGTAATCATATATATATATATATATATATATATATATATATATATTTTGCTATCAAACTAATAATTAATCCACACCATTCAACCATGTTTCCATCCATCCATCTATCCATCCATCCATCCATCCATCCATCCATCGCTTTGTCTGTCATACTGTATGCTTTCATGAACCTATCAAATGTTTTCATCCAGTTATCAGTCATTTGTTTCCATCTTTCCATCAAATCCATCTATCCAACCAACCATCCATTCATCATAACATGCATGTGTCTATCAATCCATCCATCATATTGTAACATGCATCCATCCAGCTGTCATATGCTTTTGTCAGCCTATCAAATACATCCATCTATCCATCAAATGCCTCCATCTCTGTATCAAATGCATCCATCTATTCACCCATGCACCCATCAAATTAATAAATGTATGTATCAATTGATTACATTCATAATTCCATGCAACTATCCACCCATCATAGCATGGACATGCCCATCTCTCCATCTTTCCAACATATCTATCCATACATCCAACCCTCAATCTGTCTTATGCTTCTATCATCAATTGAAGGCCTACATCTGTCTATATGCCACAAGCTTCAAGTGCAACCATCCATCATACTGTAACATTTATGTGTGCATCCATGCGTCCGTCATATGCTTACATTAATCTATCATAAAGGTACATCCATCAAACGCCTCCATCTCTGCATTAAATGCATCCAACTATTCATCTATTCACCCATGCATCCATTAAATTAGTCCATTTATGCATCCATTGATTCATACATAATTTTATGCAACCATCCACCCATCCTAACATGGAGATGCCCATCTCTCCATCTTTTCATCATATCTATCCATCTATCGAACCCTCAAACTGTCTCATACTTATTTCAATTCGTCAAATGCTTTCATCAATCTATATTACATATGCTTCAAGTCCATCCATCCATCAATCGATCCATTATACTGTCACATGTATGTGTGCATCCATCCATTCATCATATGCTTCCATCAATCTATCATTTAGTTACAGTACTTTAGTATATCCATCCAATGCCTCGATCTCTGCATCAAATGCATCTATTCACTTGTTCACCTATTCAACCATCCACCCATCCTAACATGGAGATACCCATCTATCCATCTTTCCATCATATCTATCCAGCCATCCGACCCTCAATCTGTCTTATGCTTATTTCAATTCATCAAATTTAAGTCCATCCATCCATCCATCCATCCATCCATCCATCCATCCATCCATCCACCCACCCACCCACCCATCCATCCATCCATCCATCCATCCATCCATCCATCCATCCATCCATCCATTCATCATACTGTAACATGTATGTGTGCATCCATCCATCCATCCGTTTGCTTCCATTAATCTATCATAAACTTACATCCATCCACCCCTCCATCTCTGCATTGAATTCATCCAACTACCCATCTAATCACCTATGCACCCATCAAATTAATCAATGTATCTAATGATTGCATTCATAATTCCATGCAACCATCCACCCATAATAACATGGACATGACCATCATTCCAACATATCTATCCATCCATCCAACCAAGTCTTATGCTTCTATCAATCCATCAAATGCTTACATCTGTCTATATACCATATGCATCAAGTGCAACCATCTATCCATTCATCATACTATAACATGCAGGTGTGCACCCATCCATCTGTCTTATATATGCTTGCATCAGTCTATCATATACTTATATTATTCTACCCATCAAATGCCTCCATCTTTGCATTGTATGCATCCAACTATTCATCTATTCACCCATCAAATTAATCCATGTATGCATCCATTGATTTAATCATAATTCCATGCAACCATTCACCATCCTAACATGGAGATGTCCATTTCTCCATCTTTCCATCATATCTATATATCCATCCAACTTTCAATGTATCTTATCCTTCTATCAATTAATTAAATGCTTTCATCCATCTATATGCCATATGCTTCATGTCCGTCCATACGTCCATTTATCCATCATACATGCATGTATGCATCCATCCATCTGTCATATAATTTCATCAGTCTATCCCATATACCCATCTATCCATCAAATGCCTCCATCTGTGCATCAAATGAATCCATATTTTCACCCATGCACCTAACAAATGGATCCATTTAAACATACATTACATGCATCATTCAATGCAACCACCCACCCTTTATAACATGGATGTGCCTATTTATCCATATTTACACCATATCGATCCATATATCCAACCCTCAATCTTATGCTTCCATCAAATGCTTTCATCCATCCATTGATTACATTTATCATTCCTTCCAAACATCCACCCATCATAACATACATGCCCACATTCTTTCATCTTTCCCTTATATTCATCCATCCATCAATCCATCCATCATCACATACATTAATCTATCCATCCATCCATCCATCCATCCATCCATCCATCCATCCATCCATCCATCCATCCATCCATCCATCCATCCATCCATCCATCCATCCATCCATCCATCCATCCATCCATCCATCCATCCATGCATCCAGTATTGCTAAAGTGATTTATGAATTATTTTATAGATTGGCTTGTGTTATTCTGTCTTAGACAGATTTAGCAGGCAAGCATAACGACACAAGGTTGCCCACTAACACTAAGGATGCAGTTTGATCCCTGGATGAAAACCAAAGACTTGGACATTCGTTCATATTCCATCCACGTGTTTCTTTTAAACACAGTGTTCTAAGAGGGTTGTCCTTGCAATTAGTGAACTTTTAGGGGCTTTTAAAAATCTGGTCAAATAGCCAGTAAACTGCCCTAATTTGGGAGTCTAACCATGGCTCTGCTCCGAAGCTCCTCCTCACCGGGGTCTTTAGCTAATCATAGCCCAATCAGTGTTATTATTTAGTCATTTGTGCAAGGCTACAACATCGATCCACTTACAATGAGGACTTACATTATAGCATCTCCCAAGCGGGTGATCGCGAGGTGGCGTGTGTGTTTCTGTGTGTGTTTGAGGGAGACTCAACTGCTGGTTTGCATTATTTTCCGCTGTTCTGCAACATTAATTTTTAAAAGCAGCATCCAGCAAAGGTTGTTTAAATCCAATAAGACATTGATCCAAAGTACACCACTGCCTGGCAAAGCATAGTTAAATTTACAGACTGAAAATAAATAAAGTGTTGACCTTGTAATAGGTTGTTATTATTGAAATTCCAAAGTCAACGCCACGTTAAATTAAAATTCAATAAAGACCTTTATTAGTATTTCAAAGTATAGTTTGTAACCCCCAGGCGTTATTTATATTTTGTGTTTTTATTTATTTATTTTCCCCTCTCGTGTTGGAAGTCATTCAATTTGCAGCTGCATTTCTGTTCTAGCGATAAACGGTGCTTTCCAATTCATCAGCTGAAGCTGAGTGCAAATATGTTACATTTCTATGCATGATGTTGGTAAAATAACACAAAATAAAATAAAATTAATTAAATAAAAAAAATATGAATATATAAATACATAAATTATTAAAAATAAATAAATAAACAAAAAACTTACAATAACAGTCAAAAAAATGGCTAACCCAAATGTACATATTAGGCAAAAATATTTAATAAAAATGAAAAATCAAGAGAAACAAAAAATACATGATATTTTGTTGAAATATTGTAGTTTGTCATTTGTTTTTTACAATATTTCACATGAATTTACACTGCATGCGGAAAGTATTAATAGCGCTTCACTTTTTCCACATTTTTTATGTTACAGCCTTATTCCAAAATGGATTAAATTCATTTATTTCCTCAAATTTCTACACACAATACCTCATAATGACAATGTAAAAAAGAGTTTTTGGAAATTATTGCAAATGTATTAAAAATAAACAACCTGAAAAATCACATGTACACAGAGATGTAACGAAGGAGAACTACTTCACTACTGTACTTAAGTACTAAAAGGCTGTATCTGTACTCTAGTATAATTTTTTTCTCCTACTTCCACTTTTACTTCAGTACATATTTTTGATGAGTTTAATTCTTTTACTCCGATAGATTTTTTTTATGTGCTGCATCGTTACTCGTTACTAGGGGTGTCAAAGTTATTGATATTAAAAGATCATAATCGGTTATTACGTACTGACGTCGTTTATCTCCTATGCGCGATGTTGCAGTAGAATACTATGGCTAAGGAGGCGAGGGCGAGTAAATAACACTCTTACTACAATGAAGGCGGCACCTCTACCTCTCTCTCTCTCTCTCTCTCTCTCTCTCACTTTGGACATTTGACCCACTGGCCTGTTTGTGAGGTAACTTTTCCTCTCCTCTCGGCTGTTAAAGCGATACTAGTGGATCCAGACGTCCAGAAGTTTTCTCCACTGTGTCTATTATGGATTACCTGTGATAACAGGCCACTGTTCCCGCCATCGGTGAACAGTGCTTTCATTTCTAAAGCCGATCGCAGCCCTTTCTGTTGAGCAGATGAAGACAATGACCAATCATAGGGGTGTAAGACCTCGCCTGTCAGTGCTCAAAAAGCAAGCGGGATAATATTTACATTAGTTTATTTGCTATAAATGCTCATGCTGTCTTCTCTGCATGTATTGGAGTTTTGTTTGAAACATTCAGAAAGAGTGTTTTCTTTGAGCAGGTCAAATTAAGGGTACAGTTCATATATCTTACTGCTGTGTTAAAGAACAAAATTGTATTACAAATAATATATAAATATATTTATAGATTTTAATAAAAATAATTCTTGTGTTGTAAAGAAAAAATCGAATTATGTATGGAATGCACCGAGCGTCAATGCACCAAGATGCACCGAGATATCGAATTGAACCGAATCGGTGGCTTGATAATTGTAACCAAACCAAACCGTGAGACTAGTGTAGATTCACACCCCTACTCTTTACAACTAAGACCTTTTTCTTGGCTGCTGCATGGAGGGCGCCAACGTGACCAGCGTCTTCTGGTAGAATGTTTAGAACTTCCATTTACAGTGTTTACAACCGGTAATTTGCAATCCGAAAATGGGTTTTAATAGAGTGGAGGAACTATGACGTCAATTTGTATGCAAGAACCCGGAAGCGAGTTAGCATTTTAGCACTTCCAGTTCCCTCATCCCAAAGTCAATGGGTTTTTTCAATGGCATTTCACGTTTTATTCTATGACATAAAACACATCAGCTACATCACACTCTTGATTTTTTTTAATCGGTTGCGCTTCTTTAAAAAGACGGTTGCTATCAAGTTGCTAAATGGGACTACAGGCGCTGTTGGGGACATTATACTTCATCGAGCTGAACTGGGCTGGAGCGCAGCTTGCTTGTGTTGGGCATTTGTATTTGTCTGTGATTTAAGTATTTTCATGAATAGTATTTTATAGTTTGTAGTATTTTTCTAATTGAGAAATCATATTGTGTGTAGATAATGCCTTCACAGGTAAAGACTGTCAAGACAGATTAATTTGTTGATCCTTTATTTTAATTAAACAACATTATGAAGATACTGCTTACCAGTGCAGCCTGTCTCTTTCCTGCTCTTAGTAATGCAAACGTGTGAATAAATGTGTAAAAATACATACATGTTAACTGTCATTTTAATTTGATCAAGTGATTTTTCGTCTGGTTTTTCTTCATCTGAACACATTTAACTCTGTCATAACTGCAATATTTACACTCCACCATAAAATGTGTAGCATATGTGACGGTATAGGCTGCCTTTCGCTGTACTTCGTGACATAAACAGAATACTGAATGTTGTTCTCGATCCATGATAGAACTTGCAGGCATTTGATAGACTTGCTCCTCACGCCTCATTTCTGTTGTCTGTTAAGGTAAGCAGGCTGTGTGCATGTGAGCGATACACTTATTTAAATATGTCTTATGATACGTAGGCACAATTATACAGTTTTATCCCATAGGGATTTTATCAAGGGAACCAGTTTTATGCCAGCAGCCGATTAGCCTACAAGGTGACGTCATAGTTCCTCCACTCTATAGCGTTTTGAGTGGATTACGGAATGTTTTTGTGACACACAACTTTGAAAGGTGTGTGTAAAAGCTATTAAAATCTGTCAGATCTGTGGTTCAAGCACGAGAGAAAAACAGTATAGTAAGCCATGTTTCTTTTCATTCTGCTGAATCATGTGCCCCCAAAAAAGATATTTAAAATAAACAAAACAATATGATGACTTTTGACTGCATTCCTTAATAACTACATTACACAATACTTGTACTTTTACTTTCAGTGCTTGAGTAGTAAATTTTGAAATAAACTACTTGCAATACCTAAGTACAAACAAATGTTGAATACTTTAGTACGTCCACTTAAGTATGGTGCTTAAAGAGCACTTCAACTTCTACTCAAGTCACTTTTTGATAGAGCACTTGTACTTTTACTTAAGTCTGGGTCTCTAGTACTTTATACATCTCTGCATGTACATAAAAATTCACAACCTTTGCTTAATACTTTGTTGATGCACCTTTGGCAGCAATTACAGCCTCAAGTCTTTTTTGAATATGATCCCAAAAGCTTGCCACACCTGCCTTTGGGAATTTTTGCCCATTCCTCTTTGCAGTACCTCTCAAACTCTATCAGGTTTGCTGGGAAGCGACAGTGTATAGCCATTTTTAGATCTTTCTAGAGATGTTCAATAGGATTTAGGTCAGTGCTCTGGCTGGGCCACTCAAGGACATTAACAGAGTTGTTGTGAAGCCACTCTATTGATATTTTGTCGGTGTGCTTGGTTAGCCTGGTGATGAACGGTGCCTGGTTTTCTCCAAACGTAACACCTGGCTTTCACTCCAAAGAGTTTAATTTTACACTCATCATACCACAGTATTTAGTTACTTATGGTCTGAGACTCCTTCAAATGCCTTTTGAAAAATTCCAGGCATGGAGTGGCTTCCGTCTGGCCGCTCTACCATACAGGTCTTATTGGTGGAGACCCTTCTCCCCCAATCACTCAGCTTAGATGGCTGGCCAGGCTAGGAAGAGTCCTGGTGGTTCCAAACATTTTCCACTTACGGATGATGATGGAGATGGATGACTGTGCTCATTGGAACTTTCAGAGCAGCAGAAATTTATCTGTAACCTTTCCCAGCCTTGTGCCTCGAGACAATCCTGTCTCGGAGGTCTACAGACAATTCATTTGTCTTCATGCTTGGTTTGTGCTTTGACATGCACTGGCAACCCTGGGCCCTTATATAGACAGGTGCATGCCTTTTCAAATCATATCCAATCAGCTGAATTTACCACTGGTGAACTCCATTTAAGCTGCTGAAACAACTCAAGAATGATCAGTGGAAACAAAATGTACCTGAGCTCAATTTATTTATTTAAAATTTGTGTAGAATTTTGAGGAAATAAATGAATTTAATCCAAATTGGATGAGGCTGTAACATAAAAAATGTGGAAAAAGTGAAGTGCTATGAAAACTTTCCGCATGAACTGTAAATGTATTGTTCTATTTCCAAAGATATTTGGTGACTGAAACATTATTTTAATAAAATATGTCTGATTAATAAATATGTTTTGTTCAAATGTGCCAAAATATATTACCTATACTCACTGAAAAAATATATAAAAATATTAATTTCTAAAATGGTACTCATTTATGCTGAGCACTGGGTCATGTTTATTTTAATTAATGCTTATTTTATGTGACTAAACAAATGCATCCTTTTTTTGCACTTGTTGAGTTCTACATTTTGTTCTTGACAACAAACATTCTGCCAATTCTGAAACCCAGCATAACATAATAATTTGATTAGAAAAAGCTTGAAATAGTAAGCTAAAATTACACTGTTTTGCCATGAAACAGCCATCTGACATTACCCTGAACTGATGATTATATATCTGTTTACATGATGCTGATTGCTCACACGGAAATGGTTGATTCACTCTTGTGCTGTATTTAAAAATTACTCTAAATGAGTGTGCGCTTTTATGAGCTGATGAAGAGGTTGATAAATGATCCATTCAGAATGGAGTGTGTGTGGCATGAATGAAAGTACCGGCAAGTGACGGGAGAAATAATGAACACAAATACCACTGCAGCTTCTTATACATCACCTTTGGTATTACAGGAGATTCCATTTTCCTTTCTTGACGTTCTTGGCCTTGTGTCACATAGATGTTTGGTCTTAACTAGATCAGCCCAGCCCAGCGTGATCAGCAAGAAAACCGCACAGTTGATCATGACAGAGAGAAGTGCTGAAATTGAAAATGTTAGCTGAGAAAGCAGCGTCTCAGATGGCCATCACTGTCGAGGAAGCTGATGGTAACAAACCGCTGTCACACCAGTCTAAGCAGAAACACAAGCTGTACTGAAAAAAGAGCAAGTTATTGGCCTTAAGGCTTCGTCATCACTCATATTATCATCACTCATTGACTTTCCCAATGTGGCCACTGATTGACAGAATCTTATTGAGATGGCCCTTATTGAAGACAATAAGCTGAAGAGAATTAGGCTACGTTCACACTGCAATGTGGCCCAAATTTGATTTGATTTGATTCCGATCTGGTTTGTCATGACAGTATGAATATTCCAAACTGCCAGTGGTGTAAAGTAACTAATTACAAATACTCAAATTACTGTAATTGAGTAGTTTTTTTTCAGAATTGTAAATTACCAAGTAGTTTTTAAAATGTGTACTTTTACTCTTCCTTGAGTACATTTTTAGTGCTGTATCGGTACTTTTACTCCACTACTTTCCTTCAGCCTGTAGTCACTACTTTATTTTTTTCTTGTCTATGGGGGCTTAGTAATTCCTGTAATTCCTGTCGAATCAAATCGCACATAGAAGGTAAATTACATCATAAGGAACTACATCAAGAAATGCAGCAAACTGTTTGGAAGCATTAAAATTGTCCAAGAAGATGTCCAAAATCTTTACATACATTGACCCTGAGACTGTTTAGATGCATGTTACTGATGAGAAGATGACGAATGTTTACTGTATGATGACTGAAATGGCCTTAAACAGTCAACGTCAACATGACATCAGATTTACGATGTACTCCAACGTCGTGGGGACATTGTATTTTATTTGGAAATGAAAAGTTTTGACATCAGAACTCAACTTCAGGCCAACATCAATGTCCAACATCCAAGCTAAAATCAACCAAATATCAACGTCTAATGATGTTACAGCTTGACTGTCTGTGGACGTGTGGATCCTTTTGGTTGCTATACCTGACGAATAAATGTCAGTACTTGATGTCAATATGATGTTGGTTCAAGATGTTGGCTCGACGTTGGATTTTGGTCACTTTCTTTCAACCTTAAATCAACCAAATATCAACGTTGTTTGACGTCAATATTGGGACATCAAAATATTGTTGTCCCTAGATGCTGGCTAAATCGAACCTAATATTAATATTTTATTGTGTGCCTGCTGGGCATTAACTAGGTGCACTACAGAATGTTACATTTACACACATGCACAAATTACATGTAAACGCATCAACTTTCAACAGTGTATTACTCATTACTCACTACTCTTGAGTACTTTTGAAATGTCTACTTTTTACTCATACTTTGATTAATATTCACAACAGATACTTTTACTCTACTTGCACTACGTTTTCAGGCAAGTAATGATACTTTTACTTGAGTATGATTTTTCAGGACTCTTTCCACTACTGCAAACCGCATGGATTCACATTGCAGGCCCAAATCAGATATTTTTTTTGTCCACATGTGACTCTGATCTGTTTTTGTCATGACATTTATGTGTGGTATTAAATCCCATTCAATCCGCTCATTTTATAAATGTATCTTATGAACAAAACAGGGGTGGAAATGTGTGTATGCAACTACCCAAGCAAAAAGTTTTGATCTATAAATAACAAACATGATGGCAGAATGTGCTCAGCTGTAAGTAAACTCTAAGTGAACATATTTAACTTAAATATTGACTTAATTGAACCACTTTAAATCATCATATGAGCCTAAAGGATGTTTACAGGTAATCCGGAGTTGTGGTAATTAAACAGGAGAATTGTCAGTACAGTCAGGCAGCAGACAATATAAACAAATAAACAAGGCGAGAGTCAAAACACGGCAAGGCAAAGGAAAAACGTGTTGTAATGTTCAGACAGTTAGAGTAAGACTCAGTTAGAGTAAGACTCAGCCACTAGTGTGTGTGACTGTACTGCTTTTTTGTAATCAGTTCTGAACAGCTTTAGCTGTGTGTGTTAGCGATCAGTGTACAACCGGAACAGGTGTGAGAGTGTGGTGCATGACTGGATCTGTAGTCCATGTAACAGGAGATTTGCAGTTCTTTAGGAATCTGTGTTTTTACCAGCGATCTGCAAGGATTAGATGCAATGTTTAATGAATGTAACACTTGATGTTTTGCAATGTGACTGCAGTGCGAACAGTTATGTCGGACTTTTATATCATTTTTGGTTAACATGCATTACTATTCTGCCCTTGCTCATCCTACAAAGATCCTACAACAAGCACAAGAACAGTGACTGGTGTAGTAGACTAGCTCTCAGGGCAATTCTTTATGCCCTTACATGTTGGTTGGTTGTTCATTTTGGTTATTTTCTGGTGCTCGTTATCCCTTATTTAGTTCACTACACCGGTAGTCAGAGAGAAATGCACCGCATTTGTCATACATTACAAATTATCAGTGTTTTCAATTACAAAACACCTATTTTAATTGTCAGCCACAAAAACAATCATTTATAGTTGATAAAATACACTAACCGGCCATTTTAATTATAGGTACACCTTACTAGTACTAGGTTGGACCCCCCTTTTCCTTCAGAACTGCCTTAATCCTTTGTGCTATAAATTCAACAAGGTACTGGACATATTCCTCAGAGATTTTGGTCTATATTGACATGATAGCATCATGCAGTTGCTGCAGATTTGTTGGCTGCATTGACATGGGCTGATTAGACATTTGCGTTAAAGAGCAGTTGGACAGGTGTACTTAATAAAGTGGCCGGTGAGTGTACACTGCGGGTTGTCTGTGTGAAAATGGCAATAATGATAACATTAAACATAATTTGAGGATGTGCTTTATTCACATTGCGCAGTATACACATCATTTACATACAGTAATTAGACATTTTATGCTGTGTGTATTTGTACTTTTGTGTTGCTGGTCATTTAGGACCATGATATTGGTCACATAAAAAAAAAAAAAGACAATGTGAACAGCAAACAGCAAAAATCCACCCATTCATCCATCCACTTTGTATGTTGTTTGTCTGCAGGGTTAGTATAATTTTGTATTTTAAATGAGTTTTTATTACAATTCTTGTTTTATTTGCTGTATATTTCAGTTCAGTTTTATTCATTTTGTTAATAATGTTGTTGGTTTTAGTTTAATTTCTATTTTTTGAACACATTTCTATTTAGTTTTTAAATATTTAGTTTCATTTATAGTTTTCATTATTTTACACTGTAATAAATCATAAGTTTTTGAATATTTCATATCTACACTACATATTGTATGGGCTGAGAGTGAGATTACAAGCAAACTTAATTTTTGTATGAACTGAAATATTTGTGAATAAAGCTACTGTATTTTAGACAGTCTAAAATATCTTGTATGTGAGCTTGTTGTTGTGTTACCTCATTGTATGCTGAAAGCTGTTTTGAGGACATTCATGGATCCTGGTTTGAGGCCAACAGGTTTAATGGCCCAGTTCAGAATCAATTCGACTTTTTCCCAGGTTTAAATGTTCCAAGGTACCATTTCAGGTTAAGCATCTTATCATGAGATCTTGTTCTAGTGAATTAATAAAGGTTTAAAGTAGCTGGTTTGAGTCTCGGCTGTGTCATTTGGCATTTCCGTGTAAAGTTTGCATGTTCTCCCTGTGTTCACATGGGTTTCCTCTGGGTGCTTCAGTTTCCCTCATAAGTCCAAAGACATGCTGTATAGGTGAATTGGGTAAGCTAAGTTGTCTGTAGCATATGTGTGTGAATGAGAGTGTATGGGTGTTTCCCAGTGATGATTTGAAGCTGGAAGGGCATTCGTTGCGTAAAACAATTGCTGGATAAGTTGGCGGTTCATTCCGCGGTGGCGACCTCTGATTAATAAAGGGACTAAGCCAAAAAGAAAATGAATGAATGAATGAACATAACACCGTCACGATCACCAGCAATCCAGCCTTGCAGATCGCAGGTAAACGTTCGCCTTCTCCTGGACTACAACTCCCATCATGGACCTCACACACACACACAAACCTGTTTCGGTTCACCTTTGATTACACACACACAGCTGGGAACTGCTTAAGGACTGATTACTCAGACTATATAGACTGCTCACTTTGTCACACACAATTCTGAGTCTTGGTTTATACCCTGTAACATTATGAAGTGGCTTCTTTGTTTAGTCTCTCTGTGTTTGACCCTTGCCTTGTTCTCTTGCTTACCTTGTCTGCCACCTTTATCGACCATTTGCCTGTGACCTAACCATGCTTCCGGATTTCCCTGTATGTGTTTGCTCCTGTGTTTGACCATTGCCTGTCTATGACCATGAATAAAGCTGCATGTATATCCTCTCCCCATTCTCACCAGATTCCCCATTTAATTCAACATAAACTACCAATCAGAGTCAAGAATTATTATTTTTTTATTATTATTTAGATAAAGTAAACAGCATTTATTATTATTGTTGTTGTTTTATTGCAATAAAATAAAATAAACAACCATAAATGGTTTTGCATTGAGATGATACAAGTACTTTAGGAAACCGTTTGAATGCTAGACTATTTTGAATTATGAACTAAACAAAGTACTAAAGCATATTTGTGAAGAAAATGTTGGCATGGAATCAGTATTTTATTTATTCTCCATCTCTGAAAATGGAAAAAATAGAGTTTAAAAAAAAAAAACCTCCCACTCATCAGCTGCAGGTGTTCATTGCTCTCTTTTTTTAAACCTGCATTTGACAGTAGCACTGTGGTCTATTTTCCGAAAGAATAGCACGAGGTTAACAGAGTCCACCTTTCCGGTTTTTAGTTTACCTGAAATCAGGCTGGAACAGAACTTGAAGTCCCTCATCTTCTGGCAGATTCAGTAATTATAGGGCTCTGCGTACTATTTTTGAAACAATGCTTTTAGATCCAACCAAATCAACATCTCTAGTAATTGACTCAGTGTTACCCAAGAACACGATGTTCTCTAGAGAAATAATAAGCACAGGTTAAGAGGAGAGGGGTCAAATATAAAAAGGTAGAATACATTAATTCTCTTTCAACAATGTCTCTTTAGAAATATAAATGAGGTGGACTAGTGTTTGACATTATTTGCATCAGTATTGTGGTATCCCATATACTAAGGATTAACAGGAAAAAAAGTTACAGGTAGGAAAAGGGGATGTGATAAGAGAGAGGTAGATGCGGAAAGATGAAAATAGAGAATACCCACAAGGCTCCACTTACCGCAGGCAAAAATATATAGGGAAACCTGGCTTTGTGTTTGCGTACTGTTAAGCGAATACAGAGATGTGGACACACAACTGCTTTTAGCATCACTGATAATAAATGTTTTATAGACAGTGATAAATGACTAGTTAGCATTTGATGTTCATATCGATTACTTGGAGAAAAACAAAAACACATAAAACTTAAACCAAGGTTAGGTTTTTTGTTTAAAAAACAGAAGCGCTTCTCATTTGAAGTGTAAAATCGAATTATTATTTCAGTGTTTGTACCTGTTTTCGATTTTGAGGATACTATCTACATGCTTGCCTCTTAGTTTTTATTATAAAGGTTAGATAGTGTTTATCATCAGGAGCGGATTTAACTAATAAGCAAAGTAAGCAGCCTCTTAGTGCGCAGGGGAGTTTGGGGATCTTGACCAATGCCAAGAAGCCAATAATCACATAGCTCTTTTATAAAGTTTCTATCATATGTGTAAAATCTGTCTATGACTGTTAAGATTTTAACATTATTACTTCTTTTCAAAACCTTCGGCCCCCATGAATAATGGAACGCTCCTTTCGAACTGCACATGCGAGAGGTGTGAGCAGTTCAAATACATTATTTCCATCAGTATTGTGGTATCCCATATACTAAGGATTAACAGGAAAATGAAGATGCAGGTAGGAAATAGGGATGTGATAAAAGTGGGAGAGGTAGATGCTGAAGGATGAAGATAGCCACAAGGCTCCACTTTCTGCAGGCAAAAATAAATTGGGAAACCTGCCTTTGTTTGCGTACTGTTAAGTGAATACAGAGATGTGGGCGCACAACAGCTTTCAGCATTACTGATAATACATGTTTTATAGACAGTGATGTATCACTAGTTAGCATTTCATGTTCATATCGATTACTTGGAGAAAAAAACAACAAAAACTTAAACCAAGGTTAGGTTTTTTGTTTAGACAAAAAATGAAAAAAAAAGCTTCTCATTTGAAGTGTGAAAATGGATTATTCGTTCAATGTTTGTACCTGTTTTCGATTATGGGGATACTATCTACATGCATTTGTTTTTATTATAAAGGTTAGATAGTGTTTATCATCAGGAGCGGATTTAACCAATAAGCAAAGTAAACAGCCTCTTAGGCTCCTGGGGAGTTAGGGGGCCCTGACCAATGCCAAGAAGCCAATAATCTTATAGTTTTTTTTAATAAAGTTTCTTTATTATGTTAAATAAAAATCTGCCTATAACCATTAGGATTTTAACATTATTACTTTTTTCAAAACGGTGGCCCCCATGAATAATGGAACGCTCCTTTCGTACTGCACATGTGTGATGTGTGAGCAGTTCAAAGACACTGCCAGTCTGACAGCGATCAGAGTAGAGTTGAGGTAGAGGTAAGTAGAGTGGGTAAGAGTTAGAATTCCTTTAAATTGTTGTGGAAAAAAAGTAGAAATGAGACAAACAATTAACACGGCTTCCTCTGCGAACCTGCTTACTGACCAAAACACCTGTCAGATGATGAGCGCTCTGAGCTTAAGAGAGGACTTGTTCAATTAAAATAACATTTCCCAGTGAAAAGTCACAGATTCACAAACAGCAATTATTCATTTCATATGAACAATGGTGACAAGATTAGTTTGATTTATTGTGAATTACATTTGTTTAAATGTTTTTTTAATATCTATATTAAAATTTTACCTTAAAAATGGCTAATTAACTGTACATAATTGTGAACTTATTTTTTATTTGGCATTAAGAAGATATAGATTCCTTTTAGTATTAAAATATCCAAAATATACCTTAAATATTTTAATAAACTATATATATATATATATATATATATATATATATATATATAAGACATTATATATATTTATCTGTCTGTCTGTCCGTCCGTCCGTCTGTATATCTATCTGTCTGTTGGTCGGTCGGTCGGTATCTTAGTATTTCGGTCGGTATCTTGGTATTTCAGTCGGTATCTTGGTATTTTGTGTTTCCAGTATTGCTAGTGCTGCTACTCGAAATGTTTGGCGCTTCCTCACCTGCGTCTAGTATGCTTGGGTCATTACTATTAGCTGCTGAAGCCGAATCAGTGAGGCTCTGTCTTTTTTGTGGAGGATGAATTACACATTTTTTGGTCAGCCAGTGGATGAAATGAACTAGAGCAACATGATCATTCTCCTTATTGTCCACTGCTAAAATAAATAGTAAAAATATGACACGGCCCCCCTTAAAGAGCTCGCTGAGGCCCCCTTGTGGTCTGGGACCCCCCTGTTGGCAACTGCTGATTTAAATGATTAATTTCAAACTACAGCTAATCAAATCATTCTTAAACAGGTAAGTGACATTCTACGTCACTCTCTCTCTCTTTTGTATGTTGTAGTGCTGTATTTTTACCATAGTAATTGTAGTGTTTCTGGTATTGTTTCCTTTGCTTTGGCTGTTTTCAGGGTTAATTATTGTGATATCCTGATTGCTACAGAGAAATACTGGAAAATGTCTCTAGACTGATGCCATTTTATGCCGTTCAGCCTTATAATCATAAAATGCCAGCAACATCACCTGTTTGTCATCACTTTAGATATTACGCTAAAAAGTCATGGGTGGTCTGCAAATGTCTTAATTTAGATGGCCTCATGCATTCGTCAGTAAGAGCTTTGGCGCAGATAAAGCACTGTGGCTGGCTCAGGGATTCTTTGCTTTGAGAAAATGGAATAAAACCATACTTCAGGTAACTGTCTTGGTATTTCGTGTTTCCAGTATTGCTAGTGCTGCTACTCAAAATGTTTGGAGCTTCCTCACCTGCGTCCAGTATGCTTGAGTCATTACTATTAGCTGCTGAAGGCGAATCAGTGAGGCTCTATCTTTTTTGTGGAGGACGAATTACACTTTTTTTGGTCAGCCAGTGGATGAAATGAACTAAGGTTATTTGTAAAAATATGACAGCTCGCTGAGGCCCTCTTGTGGGTCGGGACCCCCCTGTTGGCAACTGCTGGTTTAAGTGATTCGTCGTTCGTCCCGATCTTTTGCCTGTTCGTATCGACGTCGACACAAAACAATACCAAATATGAACTACCGGCTCTGGTAAAATGTAAACGTGCCTTTCCCTTCAGAAACTAGCGGAGTGCGAGGGATCATGGGATTGATCATGACGTGAAGATTACTATCACTGAGAGATAGCCAGACATGTGGCTGTTCATTTTCACAACACTACCACAGTATAGCCAACCGTGTGCTGTGTCAAAAATCTACCCTGCAGTGCGAGATTCGCTGGCCGTTTGTTATTAAAGAAAGGATCAGCAAAGACTGCACACGTATGGGACTTTGTCAGTAACTGTTAGACAGTTTAAAAATAAATGCATACTGTATTATAAGACAATGGAAGTGTTTTTTGACCTTGTACCAAAATATGACCTTTTATAATACATAATAGGGGGTCCGTCTGTCTGTCTGTCTGTCTGTCAGCTCCTAATGTGCTACCTGTAAAGATTTCTCATTATAGCTAATGGGTAAAATCCACGTTCACTTTGTAAACCAACTATTACATGCTAATATATTTGCATGCACCTCTCAGACTCTCTCTCTGTCTCGTTCTCTGTCTCAGGATGGCATGGGAAATCTCCGCGTAACCAAAGAGGGCATCAGATTAGAGGGAGTGTCGGAGTTCCTTCTTCCACTTTATGTGAAAGAGATCAATTCCAGAAGGGTAAGATTTTCTCTCTTGTTTTCTAAAGCAGTGTGATGAGTAGGCGTCATGTGCTGCAAGCGCACACAAACCATGATGTATAGCTTTTTGGTAAACAAATATATTTCATTTGTTGGAAGCCTCATCTCAGTCCTGCCTCTGCATTCGGTACTTATATACACTGGTATTGGCTGATTACAGTGTTATACTTCAAATTATTCACTGTATTTCGTGATACTTTAAGTGGTGTCAGCAAACCAAGATGATGGTATGGGTTTGCTCTTTGTGCGAGGATTTTGCTCCTGTTCTCTTCACAGGTGCAGCAGGTCACACAGACAGAACTGCTGGTGAATCCACCTTAAGCAGCTCAAACAACCTGCTGAACTTTGACTGCTAAATCCCTCAGTGAAGTTATTTCACTCTTTGCTGCCATTTAGAGAGTAAATCTGCTGGCTGACGTCTTTTCGGCATCTAGCACAAGTTCAGATCATTCCCGCAGCTTTTTTTAATACACTTTTTGTGAGGGTTTTTATTTGTTTGTCAGCTATATTGGGACTTTGGACCACAAAAACATTGTGTTACGATGCACGGGTGTGTTTGAGGCAATAGCCTGGTCGAAATTAACAACTTTTTCTTTATGTTCGAATCATTCGAATATTAAGTAAAGATCATGCTCCAAGAAGACATTTTTAAAACTCACTGCCATTTATCAAAATATCAAAACTTGTTTTACAATTATACCATGCATTGCTGCATCATTTATACCATTTATACCATGCATTTAACTTCGAATATTATTTTCTCTACATCTTTTTTGTACATTTTAAAAAATATTCAGATTTTTTTCAGATTCAGATTTTTGATAGTTGTATATAGGCCAAATACTGATTTATTCTAAGTATAAGTCAATAGAACATTTATTAATTTAACTTTCAGATACAAAAATTCAGAGATTGTGGTCTAGAGATATTGTTAAAACAAGAAAAATGTTTTTTAAATACGCCTAAAAGTAAAAAAAAAACTAATACTGTTTTGGTAGTTTTTTGTTTTGTCTTTCATTGTCTTGTCTTGTTTTGGTTGTTTTTTTTGTTTTGTTTTGGTTGTTTTTTGTTTTTTGTTTTTGTTTGTTTTTTTTTTTTTTTGTCTTTGTGTAAGGATTTTGCTCCTCTTCACAGGTTGCATAGTAAAATGTGCATAATATGGATAATAAATGCATAAAATAGTCAATATAAATGAGAAATAATTAAGTATTTGAATAAATCCTTCCTGTGCCCTGTCAGGATTATTAGCCCTCCTGAATTATTAGCCCCCCTGTATGTTTTTTTTTTCCAATTTCTGCTTAACGGATAAACAAAGTATTATAAGTTATATAAAAGTATATTATAAGTTATATAAATAAAAACAAAATTTTAAACATAATACCTCAAACACTGAAATCTGCCATTCATATAATAAACAAATAAATAAATAAAAATAATGGATAAAAATATGGAAAATAAATGTAGATTTGAATAAATCTTTCCTTTTTGCCAAACAGTGAAAGCATGACACTAGCAATGCCCAAGACAAGTTGCAAATGTCATTAGGTTATTTGCAATATTTTAAACTTTAACACATAGGTCTCGAACTCAGTTCCTGGACGGCCGCAGCTTTGCACAGTTTTGCTGCAACCCTGTCAAACAGCTAATTCAAATAATTGCGGTATTCAAAAGAGTCATGAACACTTTCATTAGTTGGATCAGCTGTGTTTGATCAGGGTTGGAGCAAAACTGTGCAGAGCTGTGGCTCACCAGGAATTTAGTTTGAGAACTATGCTTTAACATGTTTATTTAAATGTATAAAAAAGCCTGGACATTGACTTTTTTTTTCATTTGATTAACCCAGGGGTGCCCAAACTTGGTTCTGGAAGGTCGGTGTACTGCAGTTTTTAGTTCCAACCCCAATTAGACATCCCTGAAGCATCTCATTAAGCTCTTTAAGTATACTAGACCCTTCCAGGCAGGTGTGTTGAAAGAAGTTAGGGCTGAACTATGCAGGACACCGACCCTCTAGGACTGAGTTTGGGCACCCCTGGATTAACCCAACCTTTTTATTTATAGCATGTATCATTTTGCTTCATTTGCAGTTCATCAAGGCAATAACCTCTGAAAATTAAGAAAGGACATTAATATTACATCTCCGCTCTTCATAAACAGCCACAAACCCACCGCTCTGCCAGGCATTGTAAATTGGCACGGCTTCAGACTGATCTCCGGCCTGTCATCAGGTAGCAGTGAGTGTGCTGAGGATTCTAGCCTGAGCTCCTGATGTATGTGACAGGGCAGAGTGTAGATCACGAAGATGAATTGGGCAAGCACGCGGGCACACATTCTTTGTAAAGCTCACATGCAGAGAAGCACACAGGGTCGTGCACCTCCCCAAACTCCTGCTGTACGCATGCATCATGTTCCGGTTCATTTGTAGTTGGCCTCTGTTGACCTTTAGCACCCAATTGTAAACACAACATCGTTGATCGATATTTCTCTCTTTCACTTGTTCTCTTTTTGTCTCTCGCTTTAACACACTGTGCCTCAGCATTCATAATCACCATTATAAATCTAGAGAAGCTTTTGAATGTACAGTGTGTGTTTGTAAATAAGTAAACAGGCGTATTTACATGTATATATTAATCTATAAACTCAGCAGGACAAAATACAATACACTATATTTAATACTGCCAACATTTATAGGGATTAAAACTTGTGTCCAGTATTTATTTATTTATTTATTTATTTATTTATTTATTCAAACTAAGAATATTATATTATATTATATTATATTATATTATATTATATTATATTATATTATATTATATTATATTATATTATATTATATTATATTATATTATATTATTAATAAAGTAGCAGTGTTTTTAAAGATGATATCCATGTCAGTCAGAGTGAAAGTAGATTATACTACTTTTTTAATGTTTATTTTTATAGTGTGTGTTCAGATATTCCAGAGTCTTCACATATCAAGATTGAAGTACTCAAAACTACTTTTCCAACCACTATCTAGTCATTTGTGCACATCCCAAAATCAATTTCTCATTCTTTTGCACAAATTGATAATGATGTTGGTGTATTTATGCAATTGATTATGAACAATCACCTGCTGTTTCCTACATTATTAGTTATGTATGCCGTTGTAATCACAATGTATTGTATTAGATCTCTATAGAATAGTCTTACTCCCCTTCCCATACCCCACATAAAACATCTAGGCAATAGTTAGTCTTTACATGCATATGGTTGAACTACAACTTATAAATCTTCAGCTGGCAAGCATATGTAAATAGAACACAACAGACAGTAAAAAATGGTGGTAAAAATGGCAGTAAAAAACACAATTACTTCCATGTACCAACACAAATAAATTAAGTTACCTTTTATTCCATATACTTCCATAATATATATATATATATATATATATATATATATATATATATATATATATATATATATATATATATATATATATATATATATACAATTTATTTTATTAGGTAGCCCGCTATGTTAGATGTTCAATCTCACACAGTGACACAAATCATAAAAATAAAGCTCGCGAAAAATCGCGAAAAACTAGGGAGTCTGTCATATACGCTAAATTGCTTTAGTTTACTATGGCGAAGGAGGTGAGCGCAAGTAATTAAAATGCTCCAACTACTTACAAAAACCCAGAAACTGTGCACAAATCACTTCATGTGAGTTTGCTGGACAGTCTTTCACTGACACTGAAGTTATAGCAGAAGCTCCTATTGTACTGCTGTGGAGAAAATGAAAACTGTTAACTTAATCTCTCTCTCTCTCTCTCTCTCTCTCCCTTTCTCTCTCTCATTCGCACGTCAAATCCACTTCATTCATGCGTCAATTTCACCTCAGAACTGACATGGATTTACGTAATGGATAGGGCTTCTATCTGCCCGTTGACTCAAGCTTTGTTGCTAAATGGCTAACATGGATTTTATTGAGAGAATAGTTGTGTTTATGTGCCTAATAAAGGCTGAAAAACAGTGTCAATTTGTTTGGGGTCATCTCTGAACCCACTAAATCCTTTCAGATGTGCACCCAGCTCTGTGAGCTGATAAACTCCTCCAGAAACGTTATCTGGATGATGGAAGCTTTCAGCGATGCTTCTGACTGAGCCGAGCCCAGTTTGATGAATTTTCCCCCGGGTCACCAACAACAGGCGCTACATCATAATCACACACCCACAAGAGCAAACTCCTGATTGGTTTAACGTGGCGTGAATGTCCACTGAAGTTCCAGATTTTCGAACTTAAGCGATTAACGCAAAACATGCATTACGCACATTAAACAAGTCGAACGAGCAAAACGCTCAACTTGCGGTGCTTCATTCGTGCGAATCGCATCATTCATGCCACCTCATTCACACGTTACATGCCACAGGATGTCTATTTGCGTCTTTGCATTGACTTAACATGTAAATCAC